>NC_141255.1:8905665-8978165 GCF_054856555.1 Leptonotus elevatus
GGTGCCAGCCAAAGTTTTTAAGCTGCACACCCCCTGTCAACATCAGGCAAAGCAAAGCCAAAAAAAAGGCGTCATGTGTTAAACACAATAAAATGGAAAACTAAAAATAAATATTGAATTTCTTTTATTTTTGCAGCGTGAGGTGGGCCGTACACTGTAAAGCCGTACACAAACTTTTTAAGCTGAGCACTGCCATTAACAACGCAATTGATTTGGCACACCTCCACACACTCACAAGCTCGTTTAGCGTTGCATTTAATTCGACCTTTTCCAAACTGTAAGAGTGGATCGGTGCACCCCCCTCTACCTTGCACAACCCAGAAGTCAAAACAAAGGCTGCATTGCCTTCTGTAGATGACCTTTTCTCAAATGTATTTTGCTGTGCAGAAAATCAACATTATAAACAAGTTGGTGCACCCACAGGGGGTGCACCAACTTGTTTATAATGTTGATTTACAAACTGCCTTGAAAAAAACCCAGGATAGCATATAATTCAAAATAAATAAATCAATCAAACTTTTCATGCTACAGGCATGATGGATTTGGCAAACCACCTTTCCCTCGCACACCCCCTAAAAAACAGCAACCAAAAAACAGCACAGCCTTCAGTTCAACTGTGCCACTTCTATCGATTAACCTTTTCGAAACTTTTAAAGCTGCAGCATAATGAGTCAGTTGGCGCACCCCCTCTCCCCTGCATCCCACTCTTAAAAACGTCCATCACAAAGAAAGCTCATTTCTAATTTCTCTCCAACATGACAAAAAGCCCCCAAGAGGGCCGATTGAAAGCCTCCTTTGCACGCGTGACCTTTCCAGTGGCGCGATAACGGCGCACCATTTGAGCGCTTCCAAACGACAGCGTTTATTTGAACGGACGACTAGGTCGCCGGACTTCGTTTGGCATTCAGGCGGCGCAAATAGTTTCAATCGGGCGCACAAAGGCCGGCTTCGTTCGAGAGTAATGGCACACACTGAATGGCCACGCGTATACGGGAAAATTTTTGTGATGGTACGCTTGCACGGGAGATGAGCGGTTGCCATGGAGACCCCGCCTCGTCTGGCTAAACTTGCCGGGGGACAAACGGCGCTGGCGTCCTCCGTGTTTACGCCGCATGGCCGCGCGTGTTTTCCCACGCTTGTACTGCACTCACTGACGAGGGGAACAGCAAATTGAAACGGTGATCTGCAATGCACCACCTTTTTTTCGCATTACATGTTATTTATGTATTGTATACATATATATATATATATATTCTTAATCCTACAAAAATTTTATTATAATGTAGTTTTTCATGTATTATTTCTATACGATTTGGTATATTTGATGTGGGTTTTTTTTTTATTCATGTATTGGTATTGTTGACTATGTATATTACAAAAGTAATAGAGGTTAGGTATCATATTGCCGTATGATAATGCAGTGTGTCCGTCACAGCCTGTTGGGGGATTGCCATGCGATATGCTCGGAGGCATATTTTGCACGTGGCTATATCATCCCTGAAAAAAATAAATAAATAAAACAGCTGCAGCAGCGAGAAAAATAAATAGTTGATGTGGCCAGAAGTAAGGTAATATATGACGTGGTGTTGATAATATATCAGTGTGGCCTTTGTGTACGCAGCCGTGAGTAATGCCGCCGCGCGTCTCCCGCAGGATACGGACAACACCTCATTTAGGAAATCTGCATCTTGCTCCTTTGGGGCGGATGTGGGGGTGGGGGTGGGGGTGGGGGACAAAAACAAAAAACAAAGCAGCATTTTTTTTTTTGGGGCGATAAGGCCAATTTGTCCTGGTGACGAGATTACGGCGTAACAATACAGTCACGCCTCGGATCATGCAAATAATCTCAAAAGTACAACGCCTTTGTGATTTACAAGGTGCTAAAAGTACGAATGCTCCAGAGGATTGTAAAAGATATGTCGAGGTACGAGCTACTTTGTCATCGGGACAAGGTGCACCACTACGCAAATACGCCACAAATACATATGCAAGTATTCACCACTTTTCTTACTGTAAATGCGCAACTGACTGCCCGCAGTCTTGTCAAAAGTGTCAGTCCATGATGACAAAAAACAAACGCTAACAAAGGCTTACCCTGTTACAAGGCTTTATCTTGGAATGCTGCAGTGTTGCACTCCGTAATCTCTACTTTTCTACAAGGTGTCCTTAGTCTCTTCTTTGATTAAAAAAAGTGTCTGCTGACAATGACATAAACAAACATACACTAACATTTGTTTAACCTGTTGCCATGCTTTAGCCTAGTATGATATTGTAGCATATTCCACAGTCTCCATTTAGCTGTATAGTGTCTTCTTGGATAAAAAAATGTTCATCCAAGGACAAAGATATAGACACAGTAGCATAAGCTTACCCTGTTGCTGCACTTCACCTTGGTATGCTACAGTCACGTAGTCCACAGTCTCCACTTTGCTGCACAGTGCCCTCAGTTTCCTCTTGGATAAAAAAAGTGTCCATCCAAGGATAAATATAGTAACAGTAACATTAGCTTACCCCGCTACTGTACTTTAGCTTGGTATGCTACAGTCACGTAGTCCACAGTCTCCACTTTGCTGCACAGTGCCCTCAGTCTCCTCTTGGATAAAAAAAGTGTCCATCCAAGGATAAATATAGTAACAGTAACATTAGCTTACCCCGCTACTGTACTTTAGCTTGGTATGTTACAGTCGCATACGCCATAGTCTCCACTTTGCTGCACAGTGCCATCAGTCTCCTCTTGGATAAAAGGTGTCTGTCCATGGTGACAAAAATAAACACACACAAATCACTTTGCATTGTTGTGGTGCCTTAGCGTGAGATGCTGCAGTGGTATACAGACTCATTCCCCACAAGGCCATAGGGTGCCCTTAGTCTCATCTTGGACAAAAAGCCTCCTTACCACGCAAATGTGTGTGTTTGTAAGTGGGTATTTTTTGTAAGAGTTACAAAGCGAGCTCTGGTGTCAGGTTTTGGGTGACAGGTGAGGCCAAGAAGTCGAGAACAATAAGGTGGCGGGCTGGTGAGGCATGACAAGCAATTTGGCGAAACACCTCCCACCTGGTGCGTGCGTGGAGGTGGCGGTAATCCATTCTTGAGCTCTAATAACGCCGCCAATCATAAAATCCCAGAGAAGCTGAGTGTGAGTCGCGCCTGAGGTTAGGGGCTGTGGTGCGAGGGTGATGACGGATGTGAATGATGACGGCCAGGACAACTGATGATTAGGCTGCACAGTGGGAGGCCTCGCTCGCTCCAATATGTCTTCCTAGGTGATGATGTCATCGTGTTGCCATGGACTGGTAGACAGGAACGGGACAACGCAAGCAGTTCTAATGGATAATGAACTACTTTATCATCTTCAGCATTATTACCATGATTACGATTATTAGTAATACAAATGTATAATGTCATGTTGTAGTAAAGCTAAGACGATGCTGCCAACGTGCGCATCCCTGGAGCCCGAAGCAAGGCAGCAAATGTCTTTTGGCTGTGCAGCTCCAGTCAGCCTGTCAAAGTGCTCCTTACGCATTCAAGCAAGCACTTGTGACACACACCGCCAATTTTATTTATTATTATTTTTCCTGAAATTCACCCAAATTACCCCTTTTACCGTTTCGTCATCGCTACTCTGTGGCTTTCTGGGAAGACGGTGATTTATTTATTTGATTGTGTCTCTCACATCCCATTGAAAAAAAGGTCTGGAGCTTTTCATATCACTCAGCGTGATGGAATGCACCACTTGTACCTCCTTGGAGATTAAGCACCGTGAAATGTCAATTTTGAATAAAGCGGGCGGGCGAGAGGGTGGGGGAGTTTGGATGGAAGCGAGCGGCGGCTGGAGTGCGAGGAGGGAAAAGGATGCGACGGGGGAAGAAGACGCAGAAGATGGAGAAGAAGACGAGAAAGGCTTTAAGCTTGCTGCCTTGGGAAACGCGTGAAGGGCACGAGACAGTATTTGGACGCTGCTCACAAAAACCTTTGCTTGCTTTTCACAGTAACATACAACATACACAAATAGTACTATTTACTATTATGAAGAGGAATAGTAAAAGTGTGACTACTGTGATGCTAATAGCAGCAGTCGTGGCCGGAGAAGTAGCAGTACTACTTAGTTACTTAGTAGAATTACTACTAGGTGTAGTTGTAATAGTAATCGAAGTATTAAAAGAAATAGTGATGGAAGTTGTAGCAGCAGTAGCAGTTGTAGTTTTCAAAGTACTAATACTACTGGAAGTAGCATTAAAATAAAAATACATTTAAAATAAAAATTAAATGAAACAGTAGCTTCTGTAATCATAAAAAGTACAACATTTAGTGGTTCGTGTCGTAGCAGTACAGATATTAGTAAAAGTAGAAGTAGTAGTGTATTTATGTCTTCCTTTTTCTTTTTCTTATTGCCGGCCTCCATTATTTTTCATTGTAGCCTTGGCGGAGGTTCCCCCGTCAGACGCGGTGGTGTTGTTTTGTGGGCGGGAGGCGGGCGATAGATGGCAAAGCCTGGCGGCCAGCGCGGGAGGTTAATGAAGCCACCTTTCCCCATCATCCCTACCCGCCCGCCGGGCGTTTTTACGGCACACAAATTAATTACTTGTGACAAATACGACTCGGACGAGCTTGCCTGCCAGGCGGCCCATGAACAAAAACATTTTCCCAGCCAGCGCCGCTATATTAGCCGTGAAGGCGCCACCGGCGGGGCAGCTTGGCACCTAAAAATGCGCCAAAACATGAACGGCAAGAAAACATTTTCTTTAATTACGATTTTTATTCCTGTGATATGAAAATTTGTATTCACAGATAATTATGGCTATTTGTTTGACATTAAAATTACATTATTGATAAGACTTTATTGCCGTAGCGCATATCTATCTATCCTAGGGGAGTCAAAATTAGTGCATTAATTTAGAGTTTATTTATAGATCATTTAACTCCACAATTTTTTTTTAAGCGCAATTAATGACCGCTCCTTACTTGGAAAGCCTGTACTGGGGTAATTCTAGCCACAACACAGCAGACACGTCCACGTCAAAAATTTAAACAAAAAACAAATTTAATAATAATGCATATATTTGTGGAGACTGGGGTCTAGTTGTATTTTATGATTTTAAAAAAAATTGCAGAATTTGCCAAGTTACTTCACATTAAAGATTAGAAAGATCTTAATATGAAAAGAAAAATGCACAAAGCTGTCATCATCGTGTTACAAATGCAATGATGCCATCTAGTGGCAGAATAATAACCTGAACAAGTCAATATCACACTTGTTTTTACCGTACACACAGACGCGTGTAATCATTTTTACTGGCGTGTTTTCCAAGTCACCCCAGCTATATATATATATATATATATATATATATATATATATATATATATATATATATATATATATATATATATATATATATATATATATATATATATATGTGTGTGTCTTTGGGATAAATGCGTTTCAGCTTGGATCGAGCTTGGGAATTACGTGGAAGTGTCAGAGAACGAGCACGATAGTTCTGGCCGGATCATTTGTTCACTGAAATTGCAGTCGAGACAAGGCCATTTCGGAGCTCCGCTATGTGATCTGCTCCATGGGGTTCGTCGTCAAAACGCCCCAATACTCGTCCTGTTTAGGTCCTCCCGGGAGAGCAGAACACACACACAAAAAAAATGAAGAGTGGAGGTTGTCAGTGGAAATAGGTCTCAGCCATCTCCGGGCTCATTGCTCTGAGTTAGATGGAAGCGAGGCGTGTTTGACTGAATGCCGAAACCTTAAGAGACACTTTAAGGTCACGGCAGTGTGTTGTCATGGGTTGACACACGAGACCTTCGAAAAGTCTGGTGAGATTAAAGTGTAATTTGTAAATATACGCTTGGGAAGACAGGTGTATTTAGTCATGGGGGGTCTCCACATCCATGTACGGCAAACATTTGGAATATGAAAGGGTCATATCAAATGCGTCATATTTACCAAAAAATGTCAGTAAGAAACGACAAAAAGTGAAAAATATAATTTTGCTCTGGCCTTACTGTATTTTGTACCTCTAATATAATTGAAGCCTCGTACCGACTTGTGCACATTAGCAACAAAAGTTAAAAACTGGTAGACGAGCAAGCGCATTTTGACAACAGCTTGCCGTGCCACGTCCAAACATTTCATGAAGACAAAGGGCTGTTATGTCTGACATTTGCACAAGCAGACACTTGGCTTGAAAATCAACACTATTACATGTTATTGTTTTTTGGGAGGGCGGTTGGGTTTATTTCCACCCCCCTCAATCTGGCTGACAGTTCAATTTCCTGTGCAAAGCTTCCTCCGTCCGTCCAAATGCGCATCTTACAAGGTCAGCGGGCTTCCACAACAAAAAGCAAAACTCAAATATAGGAAGTGAGACACAATAAACCTCCTGAAAAGGTCTGTGGCGTCATTACAAAATCAAATAAAAAAAATAACACGCAAAAAAAAAAAGCAAAGCTAATACTTTGATTCCCACAAGACTTGGTTTTCCATTGTTGTGCGACTTCTGTCACCATCAAAACACAACATTTTTTGTTCTAATTAGGTCGGATATGCACTGAAGAAATATTTTCGGCGTAGAAATCCATCAACGTCAGCGATAGCAAAGCTATTCGCCGTGTGTATCGATTGACGATTGCGCTTAAGGTAATTGCTTAAGGTCAATGGAGTGTTTTCTTGCTTCATTAAGAGAGAGGACAACTTCTCTCGTGTAGTCATTCAATGGAATTTATTGACCACGAAACCTGCGATGACATTTCTATACAATGCTGGAGCGCTTTTCAGATCAAATGTTGTTTTGATTACTTCCTGCCCTTTAGCGTGTTCCTGTCGCTGCACCTATTGTGCGCTGGCACACATTTTATTTGCTTATGTTGATAAATTCATAAATAAATACATACCAAACATCGTCAGATACCATTTTCAACTCTCATTTATTTCATTTTGAAAAATGCACCAACAAAAACATACACATGCGATTGAGACGCTGTAGCAATGCAAAATTAAGCTCCTCCCCCTAAAGATCTTCATACAGTTGAGACGTATAACATCAAGTTGACAACAATTACTACTTTCCTTTCAACCTGGGCTTTGGGTGTTATAGAAAGAAACCCAAAAATGTAAATCTGTTGAAAAATGGGCATATTTTTGCTATTCACATATTCGGTATTCCAAAATGTATTGGATTTTCAAAAAATTCATATTTTGTCCAATGTTTAATTACTCACCTTCTCCCTTTTCTCGTATGACATTTTAATGCGAGCGCTGCTATTTCAACGTGCCGTTTCCTGGCTTCAGTTCATGTAATTGTCATAAAATTTAGTCGGCGATTTATCACGCTCTAAAAATATGAAGTCGGCGGCGAGAACATCATAACTCATCGCCCTCGCCGACGAGATGTGCCGTCTCCTCACCGCGTCCGCGCTCGTATTTCTTCATGGCCGCGTGTAATCATTTTTACTGCCGTGTTTTCCAAGTCGCCCCAGCTAATCACGACAGTTGAGTAACAAGCTTTTGTCATGGTAACAATCAGTCAGACGCATTCTTGACCAATCAGAAGGCTCCACATGTACATGTAATATATATATATTATATATATATATATATATATATATATACACGGTATATAATGTATGCAAATATAGATTATACAGATACTCATATGTCTGACCAAATGTCACCGAACCTCTGATGTAATAACTTGATCCCACACCCTGATGGTCATGTTTCTCTTGAAAGGAGCCAGATTGGAAAGAGGCAAGGTCAAGAGATGAATGGCTCGGAAAAGCTCGGCTGGAGCCCATCGATATAAAGGAGGGCAGCTTACATTGTCCGCCGTCTATACGTCCGTTGACGTTTTAACATTCCGCTGGTCCTGCCGCCACGCTATCGGCCGCTTCCATCTGCAATATGCTGATTCTATCATAATAAAGAAAATTGGCTGGATCCCAGAGGAGAGGAGCCCTAATAGAAAATAATTCTGCCCTTGAAACACTCTGGAGGGGGGGCGGGGGGTTCGGCTGTGGGTGGGGTGGGGTGTTCTTTGATGAGATGATGCTATCTTTATTTAGACTCCGGCATCTGGGGCCGCGACCATGTGTTCATATTTAATTAAAATAACATCGCCTGCGTGGACAAAAGGCTGCTTATCACATCAAAAGTGTTCACCCTGCCTTTTTTTTTTTCCCGTTCCTCTTAATTCAAAAGATTATCTTTGTTGATTGGCCGCCAACAGGGACTCCCGGCGACTCGTCAGACCACTAGTCGGATGTCTGTGTGCTTGAACGCATGACGACCATGAAGCCAAGAAAACCATCACAAATGATAACATTAATCTTGCAAGATAAACACATTTTTGGGGGAAAATTTGACCATTCTTGTGAAAATACGTCTTTTTCCGACACATGGCTTTCTTGTAAATTTACGACCTTTATGAAAAAACACTATACAAAAAAAAATATACTAACTTTTCCAGGCATAAATTACAACTTTATATATTCTTTTTCCACATATGACCAAAATTGTGACTTCATGTACACTTGAGCTATTTAAAATCTATTTTATTATATTATATTTATGACAGTAATTGTTCAGTTATTTTTATTTATTTATTTTTATTTTTATTTTATATCTTTAGGGACCAACAATTGATTTTTTTGCTGTTGTTGTAAATGTATTTTTTATTTTTGTATCTTTTATCTTATCGAAGGGCAGTAACCCAATTCTCACCTGAGTGTTCTGCCCGCGTGTGTTCGTGCGCGCTCTTCGTTGCGTATTGTTTTCCATGACCTTGTGTGAAAACTTCACCGCTCTACCTCCAATCAATGCTATCCTGCACCAGATAAAAAAAAGGAAGAAGACGTATTTAATGTTTTTTTTTTCCCAGGTTGTCCCAATTCACAAAGGGCAAGATGACATTGATTCACCTTTCATTTGGAATTCTGCCAGACATTCTCAGCTATCGATTGCCCACCGCTCCCCCGGCCACCCACCGGTCGAGGCCCACCCACCCTGGCAGACAATATGACATGTGTCATTTCATTTCTGCTACAGTGTGGCACTATAACAAGCAGGTGTTGCTGGAGATAACTGCTCGAATCGAACAAAAATAATAGCTGCTGCATGCTTCTTCTTATTGTTGTTGTTAGTATTATTATTATTATTATTATTATTGTATTGTTAAACAAATGAAATGCAATTCACAATTATCTCTATTAATGTTGTTGGTAACAACACATTTTCTTATTGTTCACATTGAATTATTGAGCGAAAACTCTAGCAATAACGTCGTCAACATCCAAACAGATTCCAGCGGTACCCTGAGATAGAAATGAATTAAAATGACATTATTTTGCTCCAGCAACCAAAAAATCCACCACAATATTTAATTTTTGTTTTTAATAAATGAAAAGAGCACAATATTGGACAAAACACAATAAAACATAATTAAAAGAGATGTTAAAAATAATTGTTATGTTTCAGTATTTGTGTTATGTTTTTAAGGCGTGGCATAATAAGTGACATCATTAGTTGCAATCAGGTTGGCCCATGGTGACAGGGGCTCTTCTTGCCCTAAATGCCATCTCAAGCTTGCTCGTGGTCTCAAGTTTTAGCTTGTAAATTGCAGGCCCAGTGGCATTGGCATTTTTATTTTTAAATCACTTAATTAAGAAAATACAATAAATCTGCTTATCATATTATGTCTAATTCATATATATATATATATATATATATATATATATATATACATACATTTTTGCATATTAATAAAAAAAATAATTCGGCACTTCACAAACTCACCCAGGAAGTGACGTTGACCATTTTCCATATTTGGTCATGAGTGTGGCCTCAGAAAAGCCTTGAGGGGACGCATGTGGCTTACCAGTGAGCTAAACAAGCATGCTAAAGAAAAAGAAGAAGAAAGCATACTCAGTCAGCAGTTCCATGTGGCTAAAGCTATCAGCTCATACTAAGCTAATGCTTCAAAGCCAGACTGTGACGGAACTACTACTTGATAATGGATACAGTATAGCACTTCTTCTTCTATCATCACATAATATGAACATAAACATTATTACTCACATAATTTATGAATTTCTCTGTGGGTTCTTCCGATAGCCTGCAAGCTAACAGCCAGACCAGCCTAAAAAGCACCTTTGTCAACAAATACAAAAGTGCAAAAGAGCTAGCACAATACAAGTGTGGTACAGTAAAATAAAATAAAAAATAAAATAAAAAATCACACAATTCTTTGAAAGCTTTAATACCGTATCTAATTTGTCACTGGCAAGAAAAAGTAGCAGGTGTAGGCAATGTTGCTAATGAAGGATGGCCACGTTCCATGTAGCATTGCACAAGGTGTCACTCAAGCCTACAGAAATAAATTTGAAAACAAGTTCATATACTTTAAGCAAATGTATACATAAAAAAAACGAGTTCATGTTCTTGCATTTTCTTGAACAAAAAATGGTGTAAAACAAGGTTGAACTGAACTCCACCTTTTTAGCCGACACAAAAACTGATTTAATATGTGTTGGGTGCGTGACTGCAAATAACTATATGTTAAGTCAAATAATGTCTTTCGTTAAAATAAATATGTATATGGCCATTATTGCATTTTCTAAACTAATGAGTCCAAATTTATCATTGGATAAATCCCATAATACATTTTTATCTCATTGGTACTGTTGGGAAAAAAATAGTGTACTCACCTTTTAAGCAAAGTGTACGTCCACTTTCTTTGTAAACAAAAGAGAGAAAAAAAACATCTTTTTGAATCACTCCAAAAGCTTTTTCTTTAATAAGTACAACAGCCACTATTGTACAAGAAGTGCCTAGTGCTCATCAGTGCTTCCGTTTTATACTCCGCGCACCGTGAAGCGTTTTCTGAGGGACACCTCCATGACAACCACGGGGACAGAACTCTGCTATCTACACTGAAAAGGAGGAATTAAACCAAAACTGGACCTGAAAACAAAGATTTCACAGATAACGTGATGGGTTTTTTTTCTTCCTTTTTTTTTTTTATAAGATCAGGGGAACAAAAATTGCTCACAGGTACAGAGACACGGGGTCAGTCGTCCAAAACAAAGGCTTAGCTAGTTATCTGTACATTTACATATAATCTTTTTTTCCTCCCTTTTATTGTTTGACAAAGATAAGAGCAGCAATCTTTCATGTTTTTTGTTCGCTTTTACTTCTTCAGCAAACAAAATGTGCCAAATAAATCCTTGGGGGGAAAAAATGTCAAAGTGTATAATAAAATAGTCTCTTGTCTATAGTTTCGATTTGTTTGTGTCCGACTACAGCCATTTTCAAGTTTTCACACAGATGATCCGACACGGTAGTGGGAGGTAAAATCTCTTCAGCTTGCTCGCAGTTTTTTCACAACGGTGCCTCATTGTCTTAGAGACACGGCGATAAAAAGAAAAATGGTGTGACCTGGCGGGGGTCCGTCTATAGACTGGTCACCAGGTGTGAGGGCTCCTGGAGGGGTTCCTCCGGGGACAGGCTGTCCTTGTTGGGGGGCACGATGAAGCCGTCGCTGCTTCCGCGTCCCAGCTGGTAGTACGAGTGCAGCTGGTGCAGGTGGTTCCTGGAGCCCAGGTTGGGCATGCTCTTGTAGTACACGTCGTCCGAGCTGGCCCCGGGACTCTTGGCCTCGCCCCCGTCCTTGGGGCCGGCGGGGAGCCCCGGGAGCATGGGCATGCTGGTGTACAGCGAATCTCTCTGGCGGTGACCGGCCGGCGGCGGCGGCGGCGGCGAGCCCTCGTCTTCCTCGGTATGCTCGTCATTGAGCAGCGGGAAGAAGCTCTCGTTGTTCTCCTGCGGGATTCGCCGCCGGGACGACGAGGACGGGGCGGCCGAGTAGGGGCGGTGGGGCAGCGGGAGGGGCGGCGGCTGGTGCAGGTGCTCCAGCGAGCGGTCGAACGAGCGGTCCGACGGGGGTAGCGCTCTCTGGGGCAAGAGCGGCATGTTGGATTCCAAGCCCAGGCCTTCGTCCGGGTGGCCGACGAAGGTGGCGTGCTCGGAGTTGATGCCCATGGCCGCTCGCAATCCAAACGCGTAGCCGCTCTCCTTGGACCCGTTGCTGACGTTGTTCACCAACTTGTTGACCAGGTTGCGGTTGTGCTCCGCCGAATTGTTCAGGTAGGACGGGATGTAATTAGAGGCCAACTCTTTGAGGATCTTCTTCTCCAGGGTGGTCTCCTTGTGGTTGTAGCCCCGCTCGATGATTTGGACGCAGTCGCTCATGTAGTCGGCGCTGGCGATGCTGTAGCCGTGGTTACCATTCAGTGGTAGTGTATCCATGACACTTGTATCCCGGGCATTGTTCAGGATTCCCTCTGGAATGACAGACATGGAGGGGGGCAAAGCGGCCATATTAAAGGCTGATGGGACGTAATCGGCGCGCAAATAACAGCCATCAAATTCCACAGCGCTTTTAGACTAAAATCGGTCCTGGCCGAAAGAGCTCTTTGTACGTAAGGCCGTCCACAATTGGATAAAGTGCACTTTTGTGAAAAACATGGTATCGCTATTAAAAGCCTCTACTGTATTGATACCCAGTTGTATACAGTGGAACCTCTAACATTGGACAATGGTTTAAAGTGTTGCCTCAAATTATGTTATGAGGTTATGTATGAAACATTGGAGATGCGCGTTTTATTCGAGAAAAACTTGGGAAAAAATACATACACAGATACATGC
Source organism: Leptonotus elevatus (assembly GCF_054856555.1). Classification (NCBI taxonomy): domain Eukaryota; kingdom Metazoa; phylum Chordata; class Actinopteri; order Syngnathiformes; family Syngnathidae; genus Leptonotus; species Leptonotus elevatus. Next base: position 8,918,375 of record NC_141255.1, read on the forward strand.
TTTATATTGGTGAACAAAATTTTTCAGTGGTAAAATTTTTGTATGATAAATACAAAAACATGCAAAAAAATTTTTTGACATGTTTTCCATTGGAGGAAAACATACACAGCTTGGATGCGCTTTTTGAGGAAAACTTGCATACATCGGGAGATGCATGCTTTTCATTAGGGATAAATAAATAAAAATGTACATGCTTCCCCTTTACAGGAAAAAAAACGTGCAAAATTAGGTGATAAGCTTTCATTGAAGAAAAATGGGTAAAAAAAAAATTGGTGATGCATTATTTTTTAATTGAAACAAATGTGTTATAATTGGAGATACATGGTTTTCATTGGGGAAATATGTAATAATGAATAAATAAATAAATACATAAATAAATATACATGCTTTCCATTGGAGAAAACATTTCATTGGACATACAAAGAATTTAAGATACATGCTTTTTTCCTTTGGGGAAAAATGCAAACATTGGAGATATGGTGTTAATCACAGAAAAAACTCCCAAAATATTTTCTACAGTACTTACATGTCAATGTAGAAAAAGATGGAAAATAAATTGTAAAATTGTCATTCATGCTTTTCAGTGGTAATTTTTTTTTTGTTTATGTTAGAGATAGCTTGAAAAATCCAATATCAATTGCTTTCTATGGGAATTTTTGATTCTTAACGCTAACTCCAGAAGTTCCACTGTATTTCGTATAATTATGTTTGAATGAATGGGAACACAGACACACACACGCACGCACGCACGCACGCACGCACGCACGCACGCACGCACGCACGCACGCACACACACACACACACACACACACACACACACACACACACACACACACACACACACACACACACAAACACACGCGCACACACACAAAGCAACACAAACCACAAATTCAAGAACTAAAAATCAAAGCCAATCTGGACCCAGCCATATTGTCCCGTACGAGCATTTTAACAACAGTGTTTGACATAATACAAAGTGCACCAACAAAGGCAGCTGTTCAATATCCAGGCAAAAAAAAATAATTGCAAGTTGATTGTTATTGATGTCTTTTTCTTTTTTTTTATGTTGAACTGTGTTGAAATGGCAACCACTATTGCGCCATTAAATGTGTCGATGCGTGTTGTGTATTTACTTTGAAAATGGCCTTTGTTGCGTGACTCTGACAGTACCGAGTGAAAAGGAAGTAAAAGCCAAAGTCAATTACATTTGATAAGCAATGTTTAGTTTGACTCCCATACTTGTCTCTCTGTAGGGCTCTTAAAGGGACAGCATGAGGGGAAGAAGAGCACACACAATAAGCAAAACAGTCACAGCTTCTATAGAAATGCACACACCAAAAAAAAAAGTAAATAAAAGATGCTAATGCTAACACAACATGAGCGCTGAGCGTTGTCCTGGCCATTTTAGGCATTTAAAGCAGTGTATTGCAAAGGCAATCAAATTACTGCTCACATAAGGTGTCATAAACAATTGGCAATACAAGCTTTTCATTTGACATTGATGCTAAGCTAGCGCTAACACAACAAAAGAGGTGTCCTGGCTGGTACGCCGCCATTTTAGACTGCAGTGTATATTGCAGTAGTAATGGTGATCATTTGTCCATATACGGTATGGTAAACAATTAGAGAAACACATTTTTTGTTGGACACCAATGCTAAGCTAGCGCTAACGCAACATCATTCATATATGCTTTATAAACAAAGGCCAGCCATGCATTTCCTTTTTAAGGCAGAATCAAATCAAACATCCTTTTGTTTGTTTAAAAGGAAAGTTAGCGCTCAGTTTTTCAAGTTTGCTCAGGCATTGTTTTTTGGGGGGGGGGGGGGGGGGTTAAAACACGGCTCCAGCTGAAAGGATGAAGAGAAGCGAGCACACCTTGTGTGTTGTACATGCCCAGAGGGTTGTTATAGACTGCCGACTCCCCGAGCAATGTATTATACGGATTGTTAGTGCCATGAGGACGTAGGAGTGCATTAGGTATAAGATGGTTAGCCATAGCCCCTGCAGCAGCCAGAGAAGACAGAGGAGGACAGGAAAGGGGGAACGGGGGAACGGGTAGGGGGGCAGGAACAGATACAGGTGGGTGGATAAATTGAGACAGAGCGGGAGAAAGAGAAAGAAAACACATATCAGTTGGGCAGATGTAGTCGAGAGCCATTAACATCCTAATGATCACATGATCATTAATGTAACGGGGAGACAGTGGGAAGGGGGGGGGGGGGGCATAGCGGGGTGAGAACTGGACTGACAAACACTAATGCGACTGATGAAAAACAAGCACTAATGTTGGCCATTAGTGCACCCGTGCAGCAAAAATAGCCCCGGCGCGGTTAGAGTATGTGCTAATGTAACGTCGTCAGACACGTAACGGCAGAAAATACAAAAAATACCCTCCTTTTGAGTCACTCATTTAGAGATACAAACTTTTCCTTGGGTAAAACATGCAAAATGTGAAGATACATGCTATGGCGGAAAATGCACAAAACTTGGTGATACACGATTAGAATTGCACAAGATGGAGACCTCAAACAGAGATCCGGACGTTGATGTCCCAAAATGGGCGTTAGCGAAGCCATTTTGGCAGTATAGAAAACACGTCTGCCACTTTGAGCAAAAGGCAAACGCCACATGAGAAAAAGCAAAAAAAGGATCGAGCATGCTCCAGGCAAACAAAAGAGGAAACAATGCATAGCCAATGTTGCACTTTTTTTTACATGGTGGCTGAATCAGCAGATGCTAACTGTTCCCAGACGCAAAATGTGGGGGAAATAATCGAATCTAATAAACATCATGAAAAATACTTTTTGCGGCGTAAGTGACGGCGTCCGCGGCCGAATTAGCAGCTGCTAAGTTGCTAACGCACCTCAAAAACACTGCAAGACTTGCATGAAATGACTAACTTCGATGGCATTTTGACCACACATAAAAGCGGAAATAAATCCGGATTATACAAATTTGTAAAGCCTTTGTATAATCACATTTGAAAGCATTCTCACGCAAGAGAGGAGGTAATTCCCCGTAGCAGCGTCCACGAGTTGAAAAAAAACCAACCTCCTGACACTTGATCGGCAATCCAACATGTGCACCTCGCGCATGTATATCATGTCCTTTTCATCAAAGTGACTGTTGACGGATAAACGCTAGCTTAAGCCCTCTTTGCCGTTCTAGTCCATTAACGCTGCAATGCTACTTTCCTGCCGCAGGGGGGGCGTGTTCAGAGAAATGGTCACGTGACATCCGGATCTCTATTGACTTGAACATAGTCCCTTAGCATCAAGGTGTCTCAAGATAGCACAAATGTAATACTTTTGGTGATACATGCTTTCCATTGAAGAGAATGTGCAACATTTAGAAATGCAGGCTTTTTATGTGGAACAGAATAACAACATCTTGCGATTGACGCTTTAAGGTGGCAAAAAAGTACACATTGGTGAGATATATGATTTTACTTCAGTTAAAATGAGGGAACGTGATGCTTTTTAAACATGCAAAATTCAAACTTGTTCATTCCGCTAATACCTCAAAAAGTCACAGTGTCAGTCGAGAAATGATTTACTAGTGTTGAAAAGTCAGCCAGCATTGCAGGAAGAATTGCATTCATTGAAAAAGCTTCTTAATGAATAATTGCTGGCTTTCAGCTTCAAAAGTATTTATTAGGCTTCTTGGAAATGTTGATTTTTTGTTTCTTAAAAGCAGTCACCGCCTGAAGCCCCCTCAAATTGCGGTGCGTTCAACAAACAGCACATCCCCTCCTCCCCTTGTGACACATCCCGCATTTATCCCGTCTCATAAATTGGGCAATCGCGAATGGGGCGATGCGTTTGAAACCCGGCGCCGCCGCTGCCGCCTTGCAGGGACTCGTAGGAAATTCGGTGAATAATTCAGCCGTGGCTTTTATCTTTACGGAGGAGCCATGTTGACTGGTTAAAAGCTGTTGATGGCGGCGAGAGCTGAGTGGCTAATTATTGAGATCTTGACACGTCCTCCTCGTGTTGTCGCCATCGTCCATCATTGTAAATGTGCATTAGCGTCTGCCGCCAATTGAGTGTGCCGACCATCAATTCAGGGACGGGAATTTAAAGATGGACATCAAGTCTTCTTAAACGAGGGGTTGCAAACTATTTTGGGTCCAGGGAGAACGTTCTGAAATAGTAATTAAAAATGTTTCTTTTTAAATAAAGTTGTGTTGAGATCGCCAAGCCATGGCTCGTAGACTTCACGGTGAAAAAACACCAATTTTTTTTTTTAATGAACTTCTTTCCAAGCGGGAGTTTGCGCTGCGTTGACTTTTAGGTGGCCATTCAGCAGTTTTGAAGTTTGCCAGCCACAGCTTGGCCATGCTTGATGGGGGGGAAAATTAAGAGCTTATTTAATAATGCATGACGTGCATGACCCACACTGTGAAAATAAAATGTCTTTTTGCACCAATGACCAACGCAACGTCCAAGCGCCCCCAAAACTTGATTAACGTTTAAAGCCACATGATTTTCACTTGATAACAAATAACTGAAAAAAAAGGAACATTTGTAGATGAATGCTTTGTATTGGATAAAATAAATAAAAAATGATGAAATACTAAAAATGCAGAATTTGGAAATTGGGGTAACAAAATTGAACTAAAATTGAGTGTCATTCAAAAGACACAAAAAACATTTCATTTGATAATAGCAAACAAAAAATGCTAGATTTGCATTCATGCTTTCATTGGATTTCATTGAATTTAAAAAATAATAATAACACAAATATGCAAGATGTGGAGATAAGTGCTTTGTATTAATACAAGACAAAAATGCAAAAGTTGGGCAAGTAGGCTTTTCATTGGCTAAAAAAAAAAAAGAAGACATTTGGAGATACAAATCCTTAACCTGTAAGAAAGGAAGTGAAGCAAATACCTCTGTTGAGCGACGCCGAGCTGTTGATGTCGGCGGTCATGAAAGACGACTCCGACTGCTTTCTGACCGTGTCGTTCCACATTCGGCGGATGCGACTCTGCGGGGACGACAGACGACAGCGTTAAGAGTCGCACGGGTGGTACCCTCCGATCAAAGATGGCAGCGTCTGCAGCCAGTCAATAATAAAGTCATCTGTCAAGCTTTTGCAATCCGCGTCTGGGGGTACGAGGGCTCGATCCGAGACGGCGCGATCCGAGTTAATTACGGCCGAGTCCCACGGGCTGTTGCACAGCTAAGGGTCTCTGCTATCTGACAACTGTGGATCCTGCGCCGCAGGGGCTTGGGATTAGGCATGTATCTGTGTTGGTGAGCTGACAGGCAAATTCCAGAATTCCAATCCTTTGGGTGTGCCTGCGCCCCGTAGAGAATTAACTTTGACTCATCTTTATAGTCAGAGAGATCAATGGTGGGAAAGGGATACCCTGGCATTTCTGGAATGAAAAACCGTAGCGAGTATCCTGTTATTGTGGGTCAAAATCACAGTTTTTAATTTTTATCTGAAAATGGGCTACCTTAAACAGAATTCTGGGTAGCATTGTAGTAAAGGTACAATCCTGGTGGATAAATACACCTTGTAAATCCTTGTTGAAACCGAAACCAAGTTGCCATGACTACGACTTTTTCTTGTAAAGCAGACGAAGAAGAAGAAACTTCCGCTGGAGGTACGGAAGTAGAGAACCGTAGTCATGGCAACTTATTTTTGTTTTCCAGAAGGATTTACAATTTAGGATTGTACCTTTGGCTACAATGCGACACGGGATTTTGTTTATTGTAAGGCAGGCCATTTAAAAAAAAAATGAAAAAGCCGATGTTCCGTCGTCCTCTTGAGCTGCTGGAGGCTGAGCATGCACTGCTCCAATTACTGAACGCAACTTTCCTTGTAGTGCCTGTCTGGGCTCCATTTTTTGGGGCACTCTGAATAATCGATTGGCACATTTGAACAGCGTTCTGAGTTTCCCAACAGTGTCAGTGAAGCAGCGCACTGAAACGCATTTCCAACGCACCCTGGATGAGAGAATGCACTTTTTGCGGGCAAAGAGCTCTAAAGTTCACATTTCCCCTTAAAACACAAACAACAACAAAAAAAAATTTCTTGACTACAGTAATTTATGGACTATAAGCCGTTACTTTTTTCAGTTGCATTCGACCCTGCGGCTAATACAAAGGTGCGACTTATCCATCCAATCACAAGATCGCACTATAAAGGAAGTGCAAGAGTGTCAGGCAGAGAGGCGGGGAGACAGACCAAGAGCAAGACAATTTGCACCCTCATTATGGAAAAGAAAGTAGAGGGAATTCGGTAACATTATGCGGTCGCTTAAATCTGTAACAAACTCAAGTATTCCCCAAATTGATCTATCGCGGCTTATAGTCAGGTGCGCCTTGTAGTCCAGAAATTACTGTAGTCTGACTTAGAAGGTCGAAAAATAGCAAGAAACCCTGCAAAATAGTGAGGTTAAGTTAGGTTACAAATGGATAGAGTGAAGCTGCAATAACTGAACTGCAAAATAGCGAAGGAACACTTCTGCTGGACTTGGAGATTGTAAACGGAAACTGTGTTTCCCTGCGGTTACAACATGGCAAGCGCAACATGATTTGTGTCTTCTTTCATAAGGTGAGCTTGGCGTCTTCTCCAGTGTATCCATACCCGTCAGATGGAAAAGCTGACATCCCTTCAAAGCGGCGTGTATAATTAAAGGCGCTGATCAGCATGCTGAATCCAATCGTGGGTTTGCCGCCACGTGCTCAAATCTCAGGACAATTTATAATTGAACGCCGGCTGCGAGTCCCGTGCTTTTGGAAAATGGACATGGTGTTCAATTACAGCGTATCACGCAATTCATCCGATGCTTTCAAGGCGACGTGGGAGGAATGCGGGAACAATACAGATGACAAGGAAAAACGCACCAAATACCATCTCTGATGCGATTCCTCAAAATGTTTTCCCGCATTTTAAAAGTTCATTATTATGATTATTGATTGCATCTTTCACTTGAGCAGGATGAATTATTGGAAGGTATCAGCATCAATTTTTGCTGGCGGTTAATTAGTCTTCTTTTAATAAACAGCCAACAGCCGTAAAAAGTAATTAGCAACGAGGAAAAATACACTTGGAGGAAATCTATTGACATTTTTTCATCAATTAATTAAAAGTGAGTTAAAGATGTTGAGATTCGAACTGTGGGGAAATCCACATAATTGGATGGTCAATTGAGCTGAATTGCAAGTGTTGTCTTAACACTTACACTCAACAAAAAAACTGTTAGTCTAATGTACTTAGTAGGGATGTAACGATAGCTAAACCTCACAATACGATAATTATCACAATATTTCGGGGAGGATGACCATATTGAAACATGATATTGTAAATAAAATGAGTTTTTGTCTTCTGTTTTTGGATCTTTTTTGGTAATTTTTTCATATTAAAGTTTTATAATTTTTTTTTGCCTCTTCTTCATTTTGGGGATATTTTATGGCTGTTTTTTGACTTTTTTTTCTTGCTTTTTTGCTATCGGGCATTTTCGGTACATTTTTTTTGCATTTTGAATTTGCACATTCTTTTCTGCTTTTTTAAAAATTCAATTCTCTGAGATTTTTGGGAATTACATGGACATTCTATGGTAATTCTGATTTTCCTCTTCCTTTTTGGACATTTATTGGTCACTCTGACATTTAGGTATTTTTTCAATAAGCTTTTTCATCAACCTTTTGTCTCTCTTTTTCTGACAACCTAAAAATGAGCACTCTGACATTTTTAAAATATATTTTTTAATTTAATCATAAATTCATCTAAAGAATAATTTATCAAAAAAAATTGAAATAAATATGTAAAAAACATTAATTTCTACAATTTTTTATTTTTATTTTTTTAGATCTACAAGGAGCCACAGAAGAGGAACGAAAGAGACACATGTGGCTCCAGAACCACACGTTGCAAACCCCTGTCATAGATAAATCACAGATTAAAGCCTGAGGTGAGGCAGACAGTATTCTGCCTCCCAAAGGCGGATGACTATTAGACTAACGGGTCCCAAGATTCCCAGGGTTTCAAGCATTTTACAAGTGATTAAGTCATATTAATTGTTGTTGTTGTTTTAGTCTTAATTCAAACACGTAATTGTGGGAATGCTAAAGCAGTTGGCAAAGTACATTGTCCAGTAATAAGGAGGTTGCAGGTTTGGATTCCACCTCCGACTGTACATTGCAAATATATCCATGTCCGTTATGCTAAATAATGTACATGTTTACCAACTGATTTATCAGGAAATGGATTATAATTTCACTGAGATTTACATTTCAGCATCAGATGACACTTTTCAATGTAAATACACCATTAGCCATGAATTTGAACAAGTCAAGTTAGCTCAGTGCTTAGAGCAATTGCCTCCCACCACAGAGACCCTGGATTCAAACCCTGCTTGGACCATATTTTAGTACATACGATGGTTCGATACCAATTGACGATCATATCTGGAAATGGATTATAATTTCTCTGAAATGATTAAATCCCACTTTCGACAGACATGGTTTTTTTTGCAAGTTTTTTTTTTTTTTTTAGTAATTTGTCATTTAACTACAATTACAATTTTGTAATTTTCACATCATTTATCTTTCAATTTACTTTGTAAGCACATGCATTCAAATCTTAGTATTCAGCTAATAGTATTCAGCTCTTCAGCTTTCCCACTTTGTCTAGTTGTCAGTTGTTATTGTTTCAACTGCCCTTCCTCTCCAATCGCAACAAACTTAAGGTTGTGAGGAAAATGAAGCGGTAGGTGCACTCAGCGCATTCTAAAATTTTGCTCCTAATGAAACCTAAACATGGACGATATCTAACATTAAACTACCAATCGAAAGGTAACACAGTGTTTTTTTTAAGGAGACAGGACCAAGTCTGGGAAATTATTTCAAATGCGCATGCAATCCGTCTAAAAAAAACAAAAACAGAGAGTAGGCAACCTGTGAGCCAGCCGAGTAGCGTCCAGGAGCACGAGAAGCATTGCCCTTGGAACCAATGGAGCTTTCCATGCTTTTGCCACTGCAGCAATGCGTACGGAGGCACTTGCCGAATTCTTTCCGCACCTGAAAAAACACGTAAAGCAAAAGTGAAAATGAGTCATTTTGTGGAAAAGACTCACATGCAGCCTCCAGTTGGGTACACATCCGCCGTACCTTCTTCTGCAGCACGCAGTGGAAGATAAAGATGAACATTCCCTGCAGTGAGTTGAAGATGGTGAAGAGGTAGGCCATGACCACCGTGCTCTCGTTGACGTACATCAGTCCGAAAGCCCACGTGAGGCCCAGCAGGCACAGCAATGCGATGGCCCCGATCACCCACGATCTTCAAACACAAGCCATTTCCTTCAGCTAAACTCGGGATTCCAAAAACGCTATGGTAGCTTCATCCAGTCAAAATGTACACTACTCACAAATAGAAATGTCATCAGTAAAAAAAAATTGCCCCGAAATACAGACATCAAGGTTGTTGAATAAGGGGGAGAGGTGACATACAAACAAATTAAATGACAGGGGATGTAATGCAATTATTGAGCTTTTACAGTCTTGGCTACATTTTTGAAACGCACACTAGACAATCATAAAATTGCGACTTCATATATTGGATAATGGCGGTCCGTATAAATGGCAGCAAAAAACTAATATATTTACTTTCACCGCAATAGATTTACAGCACGTTCCATATTTCACTCAGTTTAATTGGCTAAAGTGTCTTGTAATGCTGGAGCAAACCAAGACACGATATTTCTTGTCTGCTTTTGTAAGCTTGTTAGATTCACAAGCAAGAGGCAGAAATTTCAGATGGATTTTTTCGAGTGGCAGACAACAGACAAAGTCACAGAGTTTCTTTTCTAAAGCTCGGACGGACCCACTTTACAAAGTCGTATAGTTACCAGTTGCGATCATTTGAGAAAAAGTTGCCAAGTCACCATTGCAATGTATATGTCACGAGTCAACAGTTGGACATACCACAACAGTAAAGTTAGAATTTGACATGCCGTTGTTTTCATGTGTTAGGGGCAAGGCAAATGAAAGACTGGGAAAGGGGTTAACATTTGGCCCAAGTTGGTCTTACTTGATCTTGGGTTCATAATCCTGATAGCTGGACAAAAAAAAAAAAAAAAAAAGTAAGAGCAAAAAGAAGAAACGCGTGGGGGTAACATTCGGGATCCAAACGCACAACATGAACATCCCCAATCTGAAATGATGAGCGGCATCGCCGCTGTTTCTGGCGAAAGGACTTATTTGTGATTTACAGGTGCTTGCCACCATTATCTCTGCTCACAGGAGCATCCAGCCGCCGTCGTAAACACTGGCAGACCTTCGCGTTTAAAGCACTAATAAATGGGTCAGGTGAGCGGCAAAATTGGTGATTTATGAATTCAACATCATTTTCCCAGGGCTGTCTTAATGACCTGGCGGGAGAGGGTACTTCATCAAGACGAGCGGGATGCGTAGAGTGGGCAAAAAACACAGTGCTGTCCTCTAACTAGAGGTCATCAGGAATACTGACTGCTGCACAAAGCTTGGGGAAAAAAACTAGATGCAAAAACATCATTATTTTCCCCAATTTAGAAGATTGCCAACACTTCTTCAGGTACATTTAAATCAGGTGTGGACAAAGTTGTAGCCTGTGGGACATAAACGTTTGGGATATTGGGCTTTTGAGTGAAATATACGAATAAACCTAAAATTCACTCTAAATTTTCCAGGTGAACTCAATTTGACTTTATGAAACTTTTGGACAAGTGACAAGTTACCCAAGAGCCTAATATTTCAAACTTACTGCTCGATGCTTTGAATAATTTGGTTTGGTGATAGAAGGACATCATATTAGAAACAAATCTCAGTGTAATCCAGTCTTGAGAACTCAACCCAGAATAAAACACAAGAAAGTTTTAATGCCCTCATCTCCAAACCGAAGCTCCGAAAATTGGCAATTTTGAGCCACCAAATTGCAATTAATTTCCTGAAAATGTATTTGAATGAGCAGAGGTGACAATCACTGCGACGTCGCGTGGCTCATTTCCTGTACGAGCCAAAGATAAATGGCGCCCAAGTTTGGATTGTATGCAGGAATTATCATGGATTAGAATGTGCTGTGCTTCATTTTTTCCAACATAAGCAGAACAAAATATTGTTGAAAAATCTAGAAGATAACCTGCTAATAATAATATGGAAAAAATCAATGTGGGACAATAGATTCAGAATAGTAAAAAATAAATAAATCTTTCAACACCCCTTAAATTGACGTACAGGAGCAGGACAAAATAGTGACATAAGAGAAAATTAAATGCAAACTTTTTTTCTTTTTTTTTTAAACCAAAAATAATAAACTCATTGCATTATGTATAAAAAAACACACTTCTCAACTGTAGGGGGAGCTTAGGAGCAAAAACATCCAATACATCATCCTTGGGAGACGAGGGAAGGGAAAAACACATCAAGACACAACAGCCATTGCCATCTACACTGAGGAAATACTGCGTCTTACCAGTGCAACTCTACAATAACACAGCCGTCGTAATAACGGTGGCTAAAATGAGGAAAGACAAACAAAATCAAGATGAAAATGACAAAAGAAGAACACAAGAGAAAGAGAAACAGAATGAAGTAAAGCAGCGTGATGACATTGTGACACAAAGCGTGACAGCAAAACCAGCTCTCACAACAAATCATATAAAAAGAAATCCAAACGCCGAGAAAAAAAAGCTGAACATCCCGACGACAAATAAGGTGCCATTCATGTTTACACACAAAGCGGAACAACCTTGACTTGGTCATGATGAAATACAAGCACAGATTGGCGCCACAGTTGCTGTCATTTCTCTGAGTAATGGGCTTTGCCTTAAAAAAAAAAAAATCTGTCAGATATGAATGAGGGCTGCCAATTTTCTCGTGGTCACACGGAACGTCGCTGACTGTTTTGAAGTCACGTTAAGAGCGCGGCTTAAGGCGCATTAGGGGAGCTCGCTGTTATAAATCATAACGGCGGGAACATGACACAATGCGTCGGAGGGGAACAGAGGAAGGCTCGGGGATCAAAATTGGAATCGCAGCTTGAAAGCATCAATGAGGGCGTGCGCCGACTGTCCGACATCGTTACATTCAAAATTTGGTGGTTTGGTTTTATTTTATTATGTATTCTATTTTCATTGTATACTAGTTCCTCATTGAATTTTGTTGTATGCTACAACAAGCCATCATTTTTGTATATATTTGTCTTTGATAGAGCTAGATGCTCTAAACTGCCTTCAATCCACCAATAAACAGAAAAAAAGAACAAGCGGAACAAGAAGAAAAAGAAAGAACAAGAAGAAGGAAAAGAAAGAACAAGAAGAAGAAAAGGAAGAAGGAAAAGAAAGAAGAGGAAGATCTCTGGCTGTTTTGTTGAAATTGGATTGGTACAATGCTTCTTTTGCTGGTCAGCCACCAAGGTAAGATTAATGTATGACTATTAACTCATTCACTGCCATTGACGGCTATAGACGTCAAAAATTCATTTGAACTATTTCTATTAGTTAAAAATAAAATCCACTTTTGCTAACAAGAGTATGAAAACCTAGAATTTTTTTTAATTGTAAATTTAGAACAGATATAAAATTTGGGATTAATCGTTAGTTAAATAGTGAAGTCATGTGATTAATTACAATTTAAAAAATGTAATCGCCTGATGGGCTATAATTTAAAAATAAATAAAATAAGGAGCGTTTAATCATAATTAATCGCATGATCATTTTATATCTGTTATTAATGTACAAAACAAAAATATAGGTTTTCATTAAAAAATGAAATTAAATGAAAAATTGTTAAACTAATAGAAATAGTTCACATGAATTTTTGACGTCTATAGTCGTCAATGGCAGTGAGTGAGTTAACACAACTTGGTCCACTGATCTTTTTACTTATTGCATCACTCGTGGCTCCATAAAAGAGCTTGGGATAATGATGTATCCACATTTGGTAGCTTTTGTAACCTATTAAAGGCTTTTTTGTCTCGTTGGTGGGTTAGCGTGCCGTGAACATAGACTTTGATGTGGAAAGTTGGTGTCCCACCATTTTAATCAATGACAGCCTAATAAATTGGCAGCTTCATATTTTTAGGGGTCAAATGATCAAAAGCAAAGAACACAGGCTGAACCACGGCTTCATTAACCACAAGGAGTTAAAAGGAAGCTCCTGTAGTGCCATTTCAAAGTGCTAGTTCCTTGCTAATGGGATGAAAATAGGGAGACATATACAATAAGTGCGATCCAAGTGCTCTTACTTGATGTTGTCCAGGCAACCGGAATCCGGCTTGAGGATGGCCGTGTGATGGAACATCTTGTAGAGCGCAATGCCCAGGAAGATCACGTTGAGCTGCGGGGAAGAAGCCGAGACGCATCTATTCATTTTAAATCAGACCACTTTGGAGCGCAAAGCTTGCCTGCCCCCCACTTTGCCAAACAGAGCGCAAAATCCTACGAAACCTCCATGATGGTACAAGGGCCCCACCCCACCACCCTGAACGAATGCGGCCAAGGATGACAGATGCGTACTTGTAAGAGCGAGCCCTTCCACCTGACTTATTCATACGCATCTCATCGTAGTCGCACAAGAAAAAAAAAACTGCATTGAGACGCACCTCAAAGACTTCTTCCCTTCTGGAAATTGCCATAAGCAAAGTCTACACAAGCAAATATCCACACTCATTCGCCATAAACTGGCGTTAAAGTAAAATGTTAGACTGACTGTTTTCCACTAACTACTTTGGCCTGAAATATTCACATTAAATATGAATCGTATTCTATTGGATTAATTTTTAATGCAGCGTGTGGACTTCTAAGAGAAGGGATGTACAAATTTGGACACACTTATCTACTTTCAGGAGCGAGGCACTATAGCGGAAAATGGTAAAAGGTATGATGTGTTGCTGCATGCTTTGAATGTGAGAGCGGAGGTAGCAAGATTAAAATTTTAAAAATAAACCTTGAAAGCATGAAACCAAAATTGATATACAGTGGAGCCTCCGTTTTCCTATATGATTACGTTTTTTTCAAGATTTTTCCCCCCCATAATTTTGTCCCTGTTTTTGTACATCACCTGAATTTTCGTATCACATATCCTGTCAAAAGTCAGAAATTCTAAATAAAAGCATGCAATATCATAACATAGTTTGACCACACTTTCTTGGGCCACATCGCAGCTCAAGAAAGATTAATAATCATAAGCCAATTCAATTCATACTGGCATGCTTTTATTTTGAAGGCCTATTTTTGACAGTTTTCTCAATGCTGCTCCTTGTCCGAGTGTTGCCGGGCAGACCGAGAGGCTTGTCATTGTCTTGAGTTGGTCATAAAACTTGCCGTCTGTTGCACTCTTTTTACAGTTAGGGTCACACCCATCTGATAAATAAGGCGAGGAAATAAGATGCCAAGAAAAAGATAAGAAAAAACTCCCCTCATCTTTGTATTTGCCATTTTACCTTTAATAAAGATAATGTGATGTTAAATGGTCATTTAGCCACTGAGTCTTTTTTTTCTTCTCAATGTTTTTTATACACAGTTTTTCTCTAGCAAATATATTTTTTGTTCATATTTTTGAGTGTCTGGAACTTATTAATAGGATTTACATGATTTCCGATGGGAAAACTGCTTTGGATTTTGTGCATGTAGCCATAGACTTTCTGGAATGGGTTATTAACAAAAACAGAGGATCCAATGTTTTTAATTATGAGTCAAAAAGATCATTTTCAATGGGTTTTTATTTTTTGTATCATTTGTTCTTTCCATTTTCCCAGAAAAAAAACGAGCCAAAATGAAAAAAATATATGTCACAAAAATTACCTGAAAATTCAGTGTTTATTGTGTGCTCATGTGTCAATTCAAAAACAAATGAATTAATGATACACAGATTGGCCAGAATAAAAGGCTCGATTCAATGGGACATTCTTTTATGTAGCTTTGCAATTTTAGGTAATTTTTGGGAACAGAGGTGGCAAATTGGAACATTCTTCATTCAGCAAAGCCAAAATGGCTCGAAAACAAAATAACAAAAACAAAACCTCTTCGTACACCATCCATGTTGAGCTAATTCTAAGGATTCCTGAGCCCTTTTTAGGAGCACCTCAAGCTGTTTTAATTGGATTTGTGCTCCAGCACACCAACATTGATATTCTCCTTGGTACATTGACGAGAGAAAGGAATGCGTCACGAGGCAAGCGCGGGCATGTTTTTTTGTTGTTGTCGCGCGATTCCGCCCAAAACTGGAGCGTGACGAGCATGCACGACGTGCATGTCAGGATTTAGCAAGTGAGTCACAGCCGGGCAGGAAGATTGCTGCTGTAGATCATCCAAGTGGGATGAAGCCAGGATGTTTTCCGACATGTCTGTTAATCCGCAGAGGTGAGATTGAAGGACACGAAAGGCCATGAATAATCTTGGAATGACTGATTACTATTATCACACCGACTAACGAATAACGTTTGCAAGATATTGTATCATGGTGGAAAAAAAATCATTTTAAGGGACTTGAACTTTGGAAAAAATAAGCCCTTGTCACAAAATTCAGTGGGTATGTCTATCATGTCAGGATAAATGTAATAAATTCCAAAGACCATGTTCAAAATTGAACAGGAAGTCATCCATTTTGGTTTGATGCACACAAGAAGGTACAATTAACCTGTGGAATAAGCAATCACTTCAGATTTGTGGCAAATTATACAAGCCAGGTTGAAATTGAAGATCATATCCACCAGGTCAAAGAAGCAGCAAAGAAGTTGTCCACTTGCCAGTGATTCCATCTTAATGCATTGCCGTGACCAGTTGAGCCAAACTGCAGGTTTATAGCGGTCCGATCAATAAAAGATCTTCAGAAAACAGAAAAAATGAGCCATTGTGTGGTTATCATGGCACAATGGCCTTCTCTGTGCGTGTCTGCGAGGCGAGGAAACAGGATGACGACGGAGAAAGGTAGCAAAGTCGGGGTGGGGGGGATTGGGGGATCAATCCTAATCGCAGTGTGGATTACTGTAACACTGCAAGTTCACTCTCCTTCGCCGCCTTCTGCCTACGATTGGTCTCCGTCGGCAACTGCGGCGGGGTGACAAACTGCAATATATTCTCCGCGCCCCTCATTCGTTTTCCTTGACGGCTGCGTGCCCGCCGGTGGGGTCCGCGCTCAACAGGGCAGAGGGGGGGGGAAAAAAAAGGATCTGAGTGGGCCGTTTATGCGGCGACCCGCAGGCTAAGTAGGGTTAATGAACACAAGGTTGGGGGTGGGTCACACTTACCATAATTATCAAGGTTGCCGGTCCGATGAAACTCCAAATGAAGTAGGTGTCAAGGCGAAGCCAGCAACTGCGATGACAAGCATAGACAAGGATGTTAGCAATATTATACGGCAGTGGTTCTCAAACCAGGGTCCAGGCACCTTTGTGGGTCCATGAACCAAAGCTTGGATCAGGGATGTTCCCACTGAGAGTTATACATACAAACATTTGAAATTGTGTTTTGGAAACATGCTATATAGATCACACAAGCTAAGCAGGTAAAGATATCTAAAGAAAAAACAGGGACTTTCATGTGATATCAAAATTCATGATGAATTTGTGATATCAAAAAGACTGATCTTGTAAAATACCTCTTAAAAGGTAAATTAAAAACAAACAAACCAAAACAAATTCTTATTTAATTGGTGTTAGGATTAGGAGGGCATCTTTGGCAAAATGTCTCCCCTGCAGAACATTTTTATTTTTTTAGGGACCCCTGGTGTACAGTCTGCCTCTTTCGTAGGCACTAAGGTTTATTGAATTGGCCGACAAAGCGAAAAAATGGCCAAAGGACCAACATAAAGGCTGATGAAGACCAAAGCTCAGCCTGATTTGCTTTCAATTTGCCGGGTTAAGGTAGCAAATTACCGTCACAGATGATAATTTATGGACGATTCAATTAGTCCCAAATTGAATCCCGACTGTATCACTCCAAAGGAATTGGTTCGACCTCGACCCGGACCCGCGCGCGCCCGTTAAACCCCGGCGACAAAGCGTCTTACAAGCTCCGACAACTCTGTGTAGGCGCCGCAATTACGACAATAATGAAGCCGCACGGCCCCCTGACCTCCTACCTCATAACAGGGAACAAGAAGAAGAAGAGGAAGAAGATTGAAGAAGAAGTACAAGAAGCACAAAAATAAGACGCAGAGAGCTGACAGATGCACGGAGATGGAATGTGACTCATGGCTTGTGGTTGAATTATTAATTGTCTAATCTCCTCTGCTTGCCGCAGATAGACACCTCCATTTTTGGTGAGTGGAAAATGACTTCCTTCGCACGTCCCAGGGAACAGTTAACGTCCTCAGTCAAGAGACCTGTATAAAAATTAACCCTAATGTTTATAGTTGGGATAGTGAGGCTCAATTTCCGCTCATTGACCCTGGTTGGGAATGCTTGTCTGATTACGTGCACCCTACTGGGGACCAGTCCAAGGCCAGAAACTTATCAGCATTTCACCAGAAGCAATTATATTAAAATGATTTCAATCAAGCAAAGCAAGAATTCTGTTCTTTGTTGAAGATGACTGACTGAAGTTGGGCAAACAAACCAAAGCACAACTTCTATTCATTTTCTCTGTCAGATGACAGGTGAGGGTAGGATAAGGCAAGTGGTTAAAAGCAACTTAACCCAGATGGGCGGGCCACAACCCTTATTATTCTTGGTCAAAGGACTTGTCTGGGAATCAATCTTAGACATTAGTAGCTTTGGTCACTGAAGATGTTGACGTGGGATCAAGGTCAGGACTCAAACTGGACAGTGAGTTGAAGAAATAGAGCCCCGACTATAGGCTCAGTTCCCACGGAAGAGGCGGCACTACGGATTTCTACAGGAAAACAGCCGATGAATTTGAGAGTCGTGCAAACAACGTGTTTACGCAGGTTCGGCATTTTGTCTCCTAAAGGCTCGACGGCGCTTTGAAAACGAGAGAGACTACTTTATCAGAAGTGACAGGGCTTGATGCCTCTCCCTGAGACGAGGGCCCAGAGAAAAACACACACGGACGGCGTAACGAAGAGGAGAAGGCGCAAACAAAAAGATGCGCTGGCAGCTCTTCAAAGCGCGCCACCGCGTGCACCTCCGTTATATATCATGCAGAAGGTTGTGTTGTTCATTTTTGCCTCCTTCCTCAGATCACAGACAGATTTAACGACTTGGTGGGCGGCAGGAGCTGCAGGCATGTCATCATCTTCAGCCTCCACCAGTTTGTCTTTGACTTTTGGAGAGCATCAAGTTTCTCTCCCAAGTTTCTCACTCAACGTGCTACTTTTTCCAACGCGTATGCCTTGAGGAACTGGGGAGAAAACCGCGTGGCTCCTGCCCGGGGGCTTTTTACTAAAGAGTTCCACATCACCAATCTGAAGCGAAGCGACAAAGGCTATTCTTTAGTGAAGGTAACAAGTCATTCAAAACCTCCCCTCATCCCTCAACAGCCTGGTGTAATTGTTCCGCCGGTGGCGGGCGTTAATTATTCACGTGAGGGTGGCAAGCAATCACCGCCATCCGTCACCACCAACTGAGGCTCAAAACTTGCCAGCTTGTGTGTGCCATTAGCAGGACGCTAACTGCATGCCACCTATCACAGGGAATAGGGTATGTTGATTGTCATTATAAGCAATAGGAGGAAGAGTTTATTTGAGGGAGGCATTTATTTGTGCTACACAGATGGCATACTATACCTGGCAAATAATGTTGCTATGGCGTTAATTTGAGAAAATAGGGTACAAGAGATAAGGGAAGTGTCTATTTGAGGGAAGCATCTATTTATTTTAAATGGATAACTCACCTGGACACTAATTGAGAGCGTGGGACACTAATTGAGAGCGTGCCAATTATTTGAGAAAATACGGTATACAAGTCCTCATTTTAAATGATAATCAGATAATTTTCTTATATATAAGATGAACTGGTGAATAATTTTGGTGTGGCATTAATTAGAGAAAATAGGTTGCATTGGTCTTCATAAGAGAAAAGGGAGGTCTCTATTTGAGGGAGGCATTAATTTGTATTAAGTAGATGATGTACCTAGAGACTAAATGGGACATAGTTTCTATTATTTGAGGAAATAACTAAAGCAGTCCACTAATTGTTTTTTTTTGTTTGGAAGAAATATAGGTCTTGATTACAAAAAATAAAAGGAGACATTTATTTTTCTTAAGAAGAACCACACCTGTTGAATAAATGGGGCGCAGGGTAAGAAAAAAAAAATCGGTCCTCATTATTTTATGAAAATAGGGCGTTTATTTTTGTTCAATAAAAGCTACACCTGCCAACTAATTGGGGTGCAGCGTCTATTTGTAGGAAATTGTTGATACCGGTCCTCATAAACAAAAATGTGATTTAATCATGTGGACGACGTACGTATTTATTTGTCTATTTGAGTCAGGTATCAATTTTATATGTTCTACTCACGCTCTGTCCGTGCCGTAACTGCGGTAGTCCACCGCGGCCGAGACGGCCACAACGAGTGCCGGGACCCCGTAGCCAACCATGTAGAAGTAGCGTCGACGTGAGTGCTCGCTCTCAAAAACTTCCACCAGCAGGATGTAGAGCTGCACACCCTCCAGGAACATCCACGTGAATGCCGCCAGGAAGAAAAAGTGCAGCAGGGCGGCAAAGACGGCGCACGCGATCTGGAATAGGGCAGGGAAAAATGTACATTTTGTTTTTGTCACACAATTAAATAAATGCTGATTTGTGTGCTGCTCCAGATGATATATGGTTACCTGCTGTTGCATTTGTGGTTTTGCATAGTATTAATAGTTATTATAATAGCGACTGGACAATCAATTTGAAGTCCCAACTAAAAACTCAGGTAGTGAATGCCCGCCACTGGTTAAGGGAGCAGTTAAGGTGGAATGCTAAAATCGGCGCCCCGTCTCTAACATTATATAATGCGTACACAGCGTTTACTAATTATGTGCGCAGTTGAACATTACTAGCTTATTTTGTCCCTGAAATTGATTCAATTAAATGTGTAAAGGCTTGAGTGGACATTAATTGTGCTCCGTGAGAGAGCCATGAATCGCACCCATAAAATCTTATGGAAGGTAAAAATGTTTCCTTTGAATGCAAAATATACATCCTTTAAGGTACAGAAATGACACAAGGGGCTCACCGATCACACCCTAAAATATTTGATAAAAAAAAAGAAAAAAGATAACGTTATCAAAAGTTTTAAAATCACTTTTCTTTTCACACTAATTAGGAATAAAAAACTTAACAAATAAAAACATTATTTTGATTATTATTATTATTAACACTAAGCTATATGTAATTTAATTTCATGTCATTTCTCTCACAGGAAAATAAAACATTTATCTAAAATAGACGTGAATAAATAGCAAGCTATTTGAAGGACGCCGAGTCTTACCGGCTGGTCGGCCCGATTGATGCCGACAAGGAAGAGGGACTCTGCGATGAAAAGGCAGATGCACAAATTCTTGTGGATGGTGTTGCGGTCGCTTTGGAGGCCGCGGAAGAAGCAGAAGGTGAAGAGGCTGACCAGCAGGCACACCAGCGAAAGGAGGATGCCCACCCAAGTGATGACATCCAGAAGAATGTCGTGAACTGGGTCCGTGTTCTGGTATAGAGAACAAAAAAAGTAATAAATTAAAAAAAGTAATTAAAAAAAAACATTTAAAAAAACATTAAAAAAAAAAACCTCTTCCTGTTTTGAGGTTTTCTCGCAATAATATTCTTCGTCGATTCGACCTGGGGCATGATTAATGATCCAATGGTGTCAGAAACGTTGTTTATCTCTTTATTAACTCAACTTGCAAATATGTGAAATGAAAAAGTACCCTGATAAATTTTGGTGGCGTGGCAGATGATTCTAATATATGCTACCATGCATAAATCTCTTTAAAAATATTTTTTAAAAGCCATGCAGAGATTGCCTGAGTATTTCCCATCTGGATGCTGCATCATCTGCTATCATGATGCTAAGACAGATGCCAAAATATTTTTAAAAAGATTGTTCCCATGTATGAAGCTTAAGGGAGTGACGTCTTGATTTATTAACTAAACATAATTACTGCTTCCAAATACTCCGGTCAGCTTTTGAGGCGCCTTAATTTCCCAGAGGGTGAGTCCTCTTTTTCAGGCTGCTGGGCATTGATTTAAGAAAGGAAAAAGTCTTCAAAAGAGAGCAAACTACTACTCCAGATTTTGTCCCTTTGCTAGCAAATTTCAACACAAATGCTGGAAAGACATCAATGCATGTGAGCAGACTATCACGGCAAAGTTTGATGCCTCGCCCTTAATAAACACTGGCTTGCAGCAGAAAGCTGTTAGTGTCGCCACGCTCTGTGGGTGCAAGGCTGATGCGTTGGGCGACGCAAGCTTCATAGCATTGTGAGAGCGAGGAGCCCGAGGTCTCCGGGCCTAGCGAGGTGTACAAGCTCTATCCATCACACTCTCACCTTCAATCGAATGAAGAAAAAAAAGAAGAATGCACAGGGGGAAGGCTGCTGCAGAAACACAGTGAAGGGCAGTGAGTGTATCTACACCTCGGTGATGGATTTACTGTGAAACGATTTCTTTATTCTTGGAGGTGGATGATGGCCGCGAGCCACTATGACTCTGCTGGGAGGGAGAAGGGGTTGGGGCGGGGTGCCAAATGATGCAATCTGCACCTCACCTCACGCAAAAAAGCCTCCATGATGGGAGTCCATAGAGGGGTCTTGAAAGCGGGTGGCTGTCATTTTTTTGGCATTCACTCAATGTCACACAAGCCCCAATGCTACTTTGGGAAATATATTGTATACTGTATGTACACTCAACAACACGGACGTTTTTGGGCATGTCTGTCTTGTAGGATGGATGAAAATGTCTCAAAAACACATGTGCAAAAAGACACAAGACATCTGCCATTTGTAAAGGATACTTTCCTAGAAACTACCTCAAAAAACAAACAAACCGACAAAGTCAGTTAGAACAAAATAAGATATATAGTAAGCATGTCGGCCATGGATAGACCCAAAAAAAATCTCTAAGGAAGTCAGCCATTTTGGTATGAAACAGCCATTTTGGCTCAGTAGCGCCATTTAAAATCCCCCCCAACCAACCAATCAACCAACCAAAAAACAAAAAAAACAAAAAAACATCTTAACATTAATTTTGGCTGGAATCTCAGTCACAAGAAGACACCAAAACGTTTTAGGAAGCTGTGAACAAAAACGCACAGAAAGTCAGCCATTTTAGTTGTAAGTAGGCATCCTTCTGCTGTCCTTCGAAAAAAAAAAACTTTTTCCCGATTGCGAATCCCGTATTTACTCTAATTGTCTTTCCCTCATGGCTGCGTAAACAAATCCCACGTAAACATAACTGTGTCTTCCAGATTACATGTCTCTTCCTTTTGGAACGATAGTTTTTCGGCTTGCGCGACGCGAGTGCTTTTGATGTGACGCCAACGGCGATAACCTTGAGACGTCCCGTCGCCGAGCCTCGAGACGGAAGCGCGGCGAGATGTTTGAAATTGGTGATAAATAATCACATTTGGCCGTGGGATTTAAAGCTTTTTAACATTCTGCATTTCTTGAAGAGGTCCACGGGCATTGGGTGAATGTCAAACAACAAACCATGTGGTGGAAGTTTCCTTTTTCAGCCGACACTACCTTGAACATCCCTCTTTTTTTAAACCCTTTTTTTTAAACCCCACAAAAAGAGAGCCTCTGCAATTGAAATGCCACACTTGTGACGATAGCTGTGCATCAGAGAAAATATGCTTTACTGTTCTCATTAAATATAATGGACGTTGTCAATTGGAGGGAGGTGTTTGTTTTTGAGACATTTGGTGATTAATTGTCAATGGCAACTACTTAAGTAAATACCCAAGTATAACTAAGCGCAGCCACTATTTCATGGAGGTGTTTTTTCTTCAGTGGCTTGTGCTTCTATTTTATGTCAGGGCACACGCGTTACTGGATTAATATGATTGATAACACTAATTGGGGTCTATATTGAAGGGAGGCATTTATTTTTCAATGGATGACGCACGTGGTGACTACTTGGGGAATTATGTCTATTCAAAGGACAGACACTATTAAATATGGTCCCTTGGTTCTCATTAGAACCAATTATGCATGGTGTCTATTTGAGGGAGGAGTTAATTTTTCAGCTGCTGATGCACATGGCCACTATGTTAGGAATATGGTATAAATGTCAAACAACAAGTCGTACAGTGGAAGCGTCCTTCTTTTTTCACTTGGCGCTGCTTTGAAAAGCCTCCAGTTAAAACCCCTCTAATATGGCCACTTTTGAAATTCAAACGCTCCATTTGTGACCATTTGTAACCACTGCTCTTTGAAATTGACTCTCAAGAAACATAGAGCAGGCAGGATAAGCCCAGGGGGAGGCACGCTAAGTGCCACCGTTCTCGACGAACCAGTAAGTCTAAATCAGTGGCACATCCCAGTGGATGATGGAGAGGGTGATATTTGGGGAGCATCCATCACTGTCATCACCGGAGTACCTCCACCGCGGCGGCGTTGGAGCGAGGCGACGACGCCAAAGGACAGTCAAGGTTGCCTTTGTTTGCACGTACGTTGAAGGCGGCGATGACAATAGGGTGAGGACGGCAAAAGGTGCGCAAAGTCTGTTCGGAACACGGATGCCATCCCGACAGCTGTTCCGCCCGTCATAAATCGGCGGCCTGAGTCACACGACTCCTGGCTGTATTTCAAGCCCGTACAGGCAGATTTACGCGTTGCCAATTGGATTGGCTTCATGCTGAGAGCGAGTCTTTGAGCTATAAAAGATTACTTCCTTTTCATCGTGCCACACTTTGCACACAGAATGCTTTGGTTCGCAAGCGCCTCCCTCCATTATGGTTACAATGAGGATCGATATAGTTTTCCATTCTGTTTTCTGATAAATAAACAAGGCGTGACTGATCTGAGGTTATGAAGCAGCAACTGACGGATGGCAGCGCTTTCCAAAAGTCCTACCTTGACGTCCACGTGGGCCATGAGGACGGCAAAGTTGGTGAGGTGGGTGCAGGAGCAGGTGGTGTGCGTCCTGTTGTTGCCCAGCAAGCGGCAGTCCTGCGTGGACCAGTAGCCGGTCATGGTGCGCTTGGAGTAGCTCCAGAACGAACAGTTCGGGTTAAAGTTCTCCTCGGATTGCTGTGGGAGTCAGAGCGGGCATGTGAAGATGACGTTTGACGTCAAAATGCTGAAGCCTCCTGTTGTGTTGCGTTTTAAAGGTTAACACCTCGACATAATAATTGTTCTACTGTAATAATAAATGTATTGTTTAACATTTAATAAGTAAAACATACATTTGAAAAGCAATTCAGTTCTTCTTCTACACGTACCTGTAGGTGTCTGATGGTGAAGATGACCGGGTCGGAGAGGTAGACTTTATTGGCGTCCTTATTGATGGCGGCCGTGATCACCGGCGAGTTGACGATGACGGAATAATTGGTTGCCATGGCGGCACTGCCCAACTTCATGCTGGCGTTCTCCGTGGACAAGTACAAGCCGATGTGCTTGTAGAGCACGAAAGCGATGCGGATTTCGCCTGTGATACGACCGAGAACAATGTCAACTCAGAACAGAGTTTACTTTTAATCCCACACTTCAACGTTGCCATTTACAGGGAACTGTCAGTTTCTAGAGTGGCTTACAAACTTGATATACACAGATGAACTGGGTGAGACCCTCCTGAGCGACTACCGGTTGAAAGTTGTCCGTGACATATATATATATATTCGTAGTGAACGGTTGGATTCCATTTGACAAATGCAAAAACTGATGTCAGTAAAACAGTTAATCATAAAGCAATATCAAAAGACAAAACAAGACCAATTCAATTTGAACTTTGTGCACCACTTTTTGCAAAGTACATTTTGAGTAAGAATGCATGGACAACAGATGTTGAACAACAGTGTGAAACATGACCTCATTGTGATTCCTACTCGTATCCGTGAAAGGACACGTTAACACCAAGAATCTAAAGAGACGAGGGGTTAAACTGCTCACAATAAGACCAGCGTAACAGGCAATTCTGTATGGTGACAAAAAAATAAATAAAACCATCCTCACATCAACAAACAATTACTTGAAATTGCACGTTGCGGCGACCACTCATACATTGGCTCTGATGACAAAGAGAGCCATTTTCCTTGTTGATCATCTCCTCCCGCGCTCATTCATATTCACTCGCCACCTCCTCCCTCCGTCTCACTTTTCAACGGCAAAGTTACCCCCCGCCGCGACTTCGATCGCTCAGCGAGATGAAAGGAAAACAATTTGGGTCATATAACACTGGATGGCGGCAGGAAATATATCCCGCCGCCCTGCGAGATCGACGGCTACAGACGCGGACTTTTTTTTTTTTATCCCGCTGAGTGGCGACTGCATTTGCATTGAATGCATTCTAAAAATGGCATTGTTCTTGCTGTATGTAAGCACCTCATTTGCACACCGTTAGATGCATGTGGACTTCACAAGTCCATTTGTGTGCTTCCATGTCCATTCAAGTCTAATTGGACTAGAAGGCGGCTAAATAGAAGGACTGCAGTGTTGAGCGTTGGTGCATCGCACAACTTGTCCTGCTATTATACCACGCTATTTCTATACGTAATTGCCCAAGCTATTGTGAATGTGAATGTTTTTTCTCTATGTATATGTGCCCTGTAGTTGTCCATGGTGTTAATTCCTCAACCATAATGAGGAAAGGCAGTAAAAAAAAAAAAAGGATGTATGGATAGTAAGATACAGTAAAATAAGATTTGGTAGGACAGGAAAAGATACGATATTTTGCAAAATACACAAGATGTGATTGGATAAGATTGGATCCGATCAGGCATGGCATGATGAAATAGGACAGGACATGATATGATATGATATGAATAGGCTACGATAGGATACACAGGAAGTCATAGGAGACAAATTAACATTCAACATTCAATTCCGATTACAATTCAGGACAATAGTCGCATGCGATACAACTTGATAGGGCAGGATACAGTGGAATAAAGCACAATAGGCTCGGATACAACAGGCCAAAGGTACTTGCCATTTCTTCCATGCTGCTTTAGCGTGTTGGCCGACAGGTGGATGGAGCTGCCCTGTCCACCAGTTTGGGGGAATTTCAGGTCAGGTAAATTCCCGTCGGTGCTCATCCGCGCAACCTCCAACTCTGCACACACAATTAAGCCTCAATTATTTGAGGAAATACAGGATATTGGTCATCATTACCGCCGATAATGATGAGGGGCTTCTAACTAGGTACTACTTGGAGTATGGCATAAATTATTTGAGGATGTCATTATAACCAGCAATAATTCACGGAGGTGTCTATTTGAGGTCTAAGTTTATTTGATTAAGTAGATCATCGATCAAGTGACCCTTTGGGGGGATATATCATGTCATATATTGGTCATCATTACCACTAATGATGACACACTTTGTGACTAATTGGGACGAGGTTTGTTTTATTTGAGGAAATGCTGTAAAATGGTTGTGGTACAAGAACACAATGGATAACGGGAAGCATCAATTTGAGGGAGACGTTTATTTTTGCTTCAGGATATCATGCACCGAGTAACTTATTTGAGTATGGCATCCATTTTTGTCAGGAAATACTGTATCTAGGTCATTATACCCATTAGTGATCATAGGAGGCATCTATTTAAGAGCGGGGTTTACTAGGCTTTAGTGAATAATGCACCTACCGTGTGTGGAGTCAATTATTTGAAGAAATACGGTATCACTGTATCATAATTAAAATGGGAGGCAGTTATTCAGCTACAGTGTAATTGGGGCATGGCCTCTAGTTCTACGCTGCAAAGCATCTTAACAATTCCCTCGAATCTGTGCCTTTGTTTCAGATTTTTTTTTTTTCAACTCTAAAAAGTATAAGCACCCTCACGGCTGCGCAAAAACGCTAATCTGCAAGAATCTGTGGGCGAGATGAGTGCACAGACAAAGGACGGCCATTTCCCAAAAATAGATCGATAAGTCGCAGGGCCACCTTATTTTGGTTATAGAAGGTGCGGCACATTGCAAACAAGAAAGGCGAGGCCTAGTAAACATATCGCTGGCACGTAATTAACAAGTGTACCGCCGCGAGCTGTAAAGTCTCCCCCGGGTTGAGCCGCTGTCGTCTTGTTCACCTTCGCAACGAGCCTGGATTCGCCCTAATACCCAGATGAATTGTGCGGCGGATATAATAAAATCCATTTTATTAATTCGCCTCGCTGCCGCTTCCTTATGAGCCACAAGACCTATATTTTATATTTTTAGGTTGCCATGGTAGCGGGGGAGCTTAAAACTCAGAGAGGAGGGTGATGCTAATTTTCCTCGCTAGAAGATTCTAGGTTGAAACATATTTCCACCATGGAAAAGATCACAAAATATTCTATTGGAGAGAGGCATTTATTTGAATGGAGTGGAAGTGGAAGACACAACTTGTGACATTCAATATTCAATATTTGAGGAAAATATTTTCAGTGTATATTGGTCCTCAAAAACACAGTTAAGGTGTCTATTTGAGGAAGGCATTTACTATTATAAGTGGGTGAAGAACCTGGCGAATAATTTGGACACTGCAGTGTTTGAGGAAATACGGTGTCTCAGTCCTTATTATCACAATAATGAAAAGTGGATGTGCTTATCGACCTCCACTTGTTGAGAAAATACAGTCAATTGCTTGTCCTTATAAAAAATGGCGATAATGGTGGTTGTCTAAAAGAGGCAGAAGTGTATGATTATTTGGGGATGTGGGTTCTATTATTGAAGGAAATATGGTATACTGTATCAGACCTAATCACAAATAACAATAATATGAATTGTCTATTTGGGGAGTTTAGTTGCCTTAAGTGTTTGATGCATCTGGAAAATAATTGGGGTATTAATATTTGTGGAAATCAGTCCTCAACATCATCATCATAATTGATAATGAAAATGGAATGTAGGCGTTTATTCTCCTTAAATGGATGACATATCTAGAGACTAATCGGAACACTGTGTAAATTATTTGAGGGAATATTGTGCAGTATATTTAGCTTCGTTAAAACAAAAAATGATGATGAGGGAGCATCTATTTCGCTTAAGTGGATGATGCACCAGGAGACTCATTGGGGCATGGCATCAATTATTTGAGAAAATACTCATTTCACACCAATAACGCTAATTGGAGGTGACTTTTGGAGGGAGGCGTTTATTTTTTGGAAGTAGATGCCGCACATGTAGACTAAAATACTCACGTATGTTGTCGGTATTCTCCTGCACGATGTCGGTCTTGAGCAAGTTGTCTGCAAGTACAAAGGCTCCCTGTTCGACCGTGTCCAGCAGTGTGGTGGCGGCCCGCAGCTGCTCGCCCGTGCTTAGTTCGCGCCACGCCGCCTGAGCTTGCGGCTGGAGCAGATTGTTCACCGTCTCCACCATGGCCTACGAGTAGTTTGAATTTCAGGAAAGATCGTTATTAATGAGATGGCATTTATTTTTAGTAAGTCTTTTTACCAGTAAAAATACTAGTGAACACTGAATTCATTCAATAATATCATGCTTAATAAGAACATATAGTAATAACTTATTTAAATAGATGGAAAGACATTGGAGAATCATGAATTAATGCTTCAATTAATTAATTTGTGCTGCTCCTTCTGGCATGCCCACATTGGCCACCGGGGGCAGTATAACATGACAGTGGGGGTTCATTATACACACTTGGCTTTGCATTAACTATCATACAACAAACGCAGTTATTAAAGCTGTAAATGAGGCAAAGGTCACTCGGGAGACAGAAGCAAGAGTTCCTACGAAACGCGGCTCTCGGCGGGAGTCTTTAATGGCCGTGATGGATTTTCTTCCGTGCCGACATTCCCGTGACATAAAAAGCATTCGTGTGAGAAATGCCACGGCGTTGCGGCGCGGCAGCTAGCGGATGAACCGGCTATTTACTGCTGGCATAACTATCCGGCTCGAGCCTCCGCTGCTCGTTAACGCAGGCGAGCGGCCATTACGCTCCGCTTTAATCTGACGACAACAATGCTGTCGTGGGTAAAGCGAGGGAACAAACCGGAACATTTGCAAGACAAGATGAAAAATTAAGAGCCATTAAAGATTTAAAAATGCCAATGGCGATATTCGAGCATTGAATGCTAATTGGTTCAGAGCACGCTGTTCATTCAAATGGGGCGACTGACTGTACATGTTGGGAAGAAAGAATTATGGCATTGCGTTTGCTCATCTTCATCAGCTACTTTATTCACACATAATATGGAAATGAGTCATTTAATGGATTTTTTTTTTTTAATCAGTGCATTATGAAAGACACTTTGTCAAACAACTGAAAATGGTCATGAAGTCAAAAGTTATAAGTAGAATCGTTCAAATGAATGCCGATCAAAACAGTCAAGGATGGAAGCCAGAATATATTTTTTCACCAAAGACTAGCAGGCATTTATTTGAGAGTAAGCATTCATTTTCAATTACATTCTTGTAACAATTTATTTGAAAAAAATAAAGGCAGACAAAAAAAATACTCGTATAAGCAATTAGGTGTATTTGAGATAGGTAAAATGTTTATTCAAGAAGAGGTTCTCATTTTTTGTTAGTCTTTCATTAGTCTATTGTATACTTTGCCTGTACCATAAATAAACTGTTTGTACAAGGTAGCATTCAACTTGAAGTAGATTCTTATATCAGGATATTTTTGAGGCAAGGCATTTATTAGAAAAGAGGCCCTCATTTAAATGAGATTCTTATATCAGCATACTCCTTGGGTACAATTCAATCAGATCACAAAATAGCTTATAATAGGCAACCGGGCATAAAAGAGGCCGATGAGGAATTTACTGTAAAGGAATCCTTTATTCTTAACAAAAAATAATAATAATAATCAAAACGGTATTATGCTATTATAGTCCCATTCTATTACACCGGTATTTGTACAACCTAAACAGACTCATTTGAGCTAAGTAAGGTGTCCATGGTAGAATAGGGGCATGTTTCCCATTGTATTTTATTGGCACATCAGATTACTCTCACCTATTTCTATGATCATGCTAGTTGTGCAAGGTACAGGCAACGCATAGTGTTTTATTTTTATTTATTTTTTCAAACGCAGAGACACATTTATTTGAGGATGCTTGAAGCACCAGTCTGGATTCATTGCAACCCCACGTCACCAGCTTGTCACCTCCACAACACGAAGGTTATGATTCATTATTTTCTGCACTCACACATTAAATGCGAGAGGCACAGGTTAAGTTGCTTTCAAATGAAGAGGCTTTTTTTTTCTTTTTTCTTTTTTAACACCGCCCCTTCAAGCAGGAGATATTTGCCTTGCCTTTGTTTTCCACAACGTGATATAAAATGCCTAAGATGGGACGTGATGGACGCACAGACTGAGTATGTGTTGGTTGTCAGGTAAAAAATGTGGCACTGTGCGTAGAGGTTACAATGCGCAAATTGCGGTCTCATGAACACCAGACATTGACATTTTCATTATAAATCATTTATAATATTTAATTGTATGTTATTTGATTTAGTTTTCAATTTTATTCGCTAAACTGTAGCATCAGTTTAAATAAAATAATAAATTACATAAATCTTTATTAAAATTGAATTTATATAAGAACAAATATTTTCATTATTGCTTGATTATTTTGTATTTATAATTTTATAAAAATTTTAATAAATGAATTAAAATAAATAAATGTATTACAATAAAATTGGAATGTTAAATTAAATTAAAAGTATTTTTATTATTTATGTTATAAATGTATTTATTATTTGTAATACAAATGTTTTCATTAGTAGTACATGTATCATATTTTATATTTTATTAAGTTAAACAAATACAGGAAAATTTTTAATTAGTAATATTGACAATATCAGTTTATATTTTAATTATGTAATTACTGTATATAAAATTAAAAAAAATACAAGTTGTAGCATCATTGGAAATAAAACACAAATAAAATGTAATAAACATAAAAAAAGGACCATGTGTTTCATTTAGATTAAATAAATCTACTTTAATGACAAAGATCGCCTTCTGCTGCATATTTCCAACATATAAATGTGTAGCTTAGAATTTGTCGTGAATCATAATCCTGATTTCCCTGAAAAATGCCTTGGCATAATTTTTAGTTTGAGGAGAGGATCATGTTGAAGCGAAAGACTGATGAGCTGGTGTGAAGCGCTGCAATGTGTGCTCCATTTAAATGAGACAGACATTAGCCAGTCGCTTGGCACCGGTCCAGGCTAGCCGGTGCTGTGTTCTCTTCTATCTGCGCTGCGCTGATTGATGAAATGAACTCGGGGGTCTGGGGAATTGATTTCTGATCCTCTTCCCTTTACACCCCCTGGAATTCCTCCCCCCATCCCCCGCTGTGGGAGCCTCACACTCGATTTCTCTCAGTGACAGGGCATGAGAAGACGACAAAACAAGGGAGGGTAAATTATTATTCGATCTGTCCTCTTAAATTTGACAAGCGTGTGCCTCATTTTTACCTGCTATGCTTTACTTAGTTCCTCTGTCTGGTTTATTGCCATGGCAACAACGGAGATGCTATCATCCTTATGATGAGACGGTGTGCCGTCAACGCGAGTGTCGTTAAGGTCAGGTTACTACATATTGCTGTCTCGGTCAATACGCGAATCATCAGACTTCGCTGCCATGTTGCGCTCATACGCAATGATA
This sequence comes from Leptonotus elevatus, assembly GCF_054856555.1. Classification (NCBI taxonomy): domain Eukaryota; kingdom Metazoa; phylum Chordata; class Actinopteri; order Syngnathiformes; family Syngnathidae; genus Leptonotus; species Leptonotus elevatus. The sequence continues at coordinate 8,950,038 of NC_141255.1, forward strand.
GGAACTCAAATGTTCCGCAATGTATTGCTGGACATCTGTTGAAATTTATTAGACATGTTCATGTTTGAAGAACCACTGGAGACAGCCAAAATAATTTTCATTTTATTTTTAAAAAGTACTTATAATAGCTGTGTCGACCAAATGTCATGTCGCTAAATTGCCAGTAACTTTTTCTTAAATGGTCCACTCATAATTGCCATAATTCTTTTTAAAATGGCTTTTATGAGTCTAATCATGATAGACACGCTTACCAGAATTCAAATTGCTAAAAATAGCTGCAGAAATTGCGTGGGAATGCTGAAAGCTGAATGCTAATAGCTGAATGCTAATAGCTGAATGCAAAGTTGAATGCTTATGAAAAGTGTTATCTGAAAGTACCCTCCATTCATTTAGATAGAAAAGTGGAACTAATGATATCCAATGGAAAAATGCAAAAAAAATAATAACAAAAGAAAAATCACCCAATAGCGTACCCATGCATGCAGTACCCTCCATTCATTTAGATTGAAAAGTGGAACTCTGATAGTCAGTTGGTATACATTTATATCCCTCAGCATAATTGCCATGGATATATTTGCATTGTACAGTTGGAGGTGGGATTCGAACCTGCGACCAGTATAAGACAGCTGTGGTAATGATGGCCAGTTGTATGTATGGAAGTGGGCGTGGAAAGTGGGGACTTGAATGTTCAATGTCAGTCCCATTGAAAATGAATGGGGAAAAGTTTATATTTGACGTTAAACTGTGCCAATACTGTAAGTAATGTAGAATTAGACGATAAATACCCCGGAAGGCGTGAATTTTTGAGGCAAGTGTAAATCGGATGTATAATGTGGAAGTTATTGCACGTCAAAAAAAAGTGAGGAGAATGAAATGCTATAATAATTGAGAATAAAGAATCTCAATAACATATGCTTCCTGCATTCCCACAATTACCACTTCGCCGACTTCACGTTTGCCCCTTTGGGGCCCCTGGGACTTTTTTGTGGCTCTAACAACGATGGATAGTTTTAGCTTGAAGAGATGAATTTTCCTAACATTTTCAGGTTTGCGTAAAGGAGCGATTTATTTGGCCGGCAACAAAGAAACAACAATGACAGAAAGCGCTGGAGGATCTTCATATTGAAGGATCACGCCTTTCATGTGAATATCTCCATTAATGTACTGGATAACTTGCTCTATGTTAATGTGGTGTAAAATCCACAGTCAAATAAATACGTTATGAACGGTGACGCCATATCGAAGGGGACGAAAAATAAAATAAAATAAAACTACTTTTAAGACTCGGATTAATCAGGCAGAACTCTCGCACTGCAGGCCAGATGAGCTTTCTGTTTACGAGGATATCTTCATCTTCCGACAAATTGACTCACGGGAGGTGCGGGGGTGGTGGTGGGGGTGGCGGGTGCGTTCTTTTATCATCGAGCCTCCCTGGAAGGTCACGCCGCCCCGCCGTGACACTCCCCCTGGTCATCCTCGCCAACAAAGGTGTCGCTTTAATGAGGGGCTTCAAAATCCTCCCTGGGTCCTACAAAGTCACACTCGCTTGGTTCCTACTAAGGCATGAGATGTTTTTCATCTTCTGTAGCGGAATTTGCCTGCAGCCTTAACTTCCCGTCAAGCCGACTAAACGGAAGAAAGCTTTCAGAGGTGCTCGCTAAAACAGGGATGGACGTAATTGCCGTAATTGGACACCATTAATATATCCTCCAGGCGCCATTTTTACCGCATTTGCTTGCCATCAAAAGGGCGCTTTGCTGCACAACACAGTGAGGTGATCATTATGTGCTCTGTTGTCAAAGCGTCATGTTCACTGGGATTAAATTGCCTGTGATACACGGCCTGAGAAATCACACGCAGCGTTCAACGACTAGAATCGTTTTAAAATTCAGCCCCTGAAGCCGGCTTCACTCAGCTGCATGGAATTAGGTAGGCATGTCTATTGTGATTGGACCCACAAAAAAGCCCCAGCAAACATACAGAATGTCTGCCATTTTGATTAAAAACGGCCATTTTAGGGGTTTTTCCAAGGGTTCTTCCAATATGAATTTTGAGCATGAAGATTTGATGTCTTACTTAAGATTTGGTAGACATGTTTATCATGAGTGACCCACAAAAAATCCTCATCGAGCCAGCTCAAAACACACACAGAATGTCTGCCATTTTGATTGAAGTGGCCATTTTAGAGTCATTTCCAACATGAATTTTTGGCATATTCAAACATTGAAGCCAACCTTAGTTGGGAACATCCGCCATTTTGATTCAAAGCGGCCATTTTAGGGTCACTTCCAATGGTCCTTCCATGATGAATTTGGAGGAGCTTTGATTACTGTTGGTAGCGCAACTTGGAATTTTTTGAAAAGTCAAACCCTGAGGCCAGTCTTACTGTGAGTGGTGAAGTTTGATGGCTCATCATAGAACGTAAAAACAAAGCCCCCACGGCCAATTTCACTTAGCTCCATGAAATATGGTAGGCACGATGTTTGGTGACTCGCGATAAAAAAACAAACAAAAACCTGTTTGATTTAAAGCAGCCACATAAACATAAATCCATATTAAAGACTACTAAGACAGGCATGCGATCGTTTTGTTTTCATAATATATAAGCACAACTTTAACCACTACTAACTTTTCATGTTTGAGGGGGGAAAAAAAACTGATGACAGCAAAAATGTCACCCACAGGCAGCAAATCACGCAATATGCCAGCGGCCTTGCAAAGTAGCTGAGTGGTGCGATCGAGGCGGTTTCCAAAAATTGGGACACTCATTCATTATGTATCAGGACCAATCATAACATGCCAGGACTTTAGCTGACTTCGGAGTTGACTTACTTATTGAAGTTGTCCCTCTGGTTTTTGTGGCTTTGAGCTCTGCATTCGACGAATAAATCCACAATGACGATACAAAAATTTTATAATTTGGATTGAAATTAAATTAAAATGGGAAACCAAGTGACTTTTCGGGGTTTCATACTAAATTTATTAATCTGGTAGCTAGATGTTCTGTAATTTCTCTGGGAGAGAGACGAAAATATTGGAAATTACTCCCTGGTTTAAAAAAAAAAAAGCTAGAGCAGTGATTCCCAACGTTATAAGAGATCATCAAAAATTGTGCCTAAATTATGTAAATTGAGACCCAATCGTCATCATTTCTAGATGACACTGAACACGCACGGATGGAACTGGCAAGAAAAAAAAATCCACATACCTGCACATAAAAACGGCAGGAGCGCTCCCTCTTCTGCAGCTGTCAACCAGAGAAAAAAGGCAAATTGTAAGCAGAAGAAGTCGAGTATGTCAAGCGAGAGGAAGAAATTCATCATCATGCATCATGCAGCAACTGGAGTAACTACACCGACTTGAGCACAAGTCGCCAACGAGACACCCCAGTGACTTACACTCACAATTCTGTGTTTCCATCCCCTAAAAAGATTTGCTAATGAAATGTACAGTGTATGAATCAAAGCCATACAAAATCCAATCCAAAAAGATTTTTAAGACCGTTTGCTCATCATTACATTAGCAACAGACCAAAAAGAGATTTTATTAGAAAGTATGTGGTATAAAATACACCGATGCTAGAAATCTCAATGGGGACATCTGTGTTTGCAGTCCGGAACAGGTGTTGTTCTTTGAGTGAAGCCGCTCTGGCAAATTAATGGCGGACAATTTGAATTTCACTGCCGATTGCGATTTGCTTTTGGCCACTAAGCAGCAGCAACACAGTATTTATGGCTGGGCTCTACGAGCAATCAATGCGAGGGGTAAACGGGCCATAATGGCAAACATGGACCAAGGATAGGACCACTTCACTACATCTTCTTATGTGAATACCAATAATTACGTTTACATGCAGCTAGTGCTGTCACTAAATTTTTTTAGAATCAATTGATTAATCGTATTCATTTTAATTTTGCATTTAAGTGTTTTACAAACGTCTTATTTTGATTAAACACAGAAGATAATCAGTCTTCTTTCATCAAGGACTACAGAAATCAGTGAACAATTACAGGGAGTGCTCGAGTTACGGACGAGTTCCATTCCTACGGTGGCGATGTAACCCGAATTTCGACTTAAGTCGGATTTCACCAATAAAGTTGATATTTACATCAAAATACTTTGTACAGTAATAATAAAAAAAACAAGACCCGGAAGACGCCGCAATTCATTTTGACAGATCTACATGCAGTCAATACTTGGATTAAGGTCAAAATTCTGGTTTCTGAAACATCCGGGTTCAACTGTTTACATACGGGAGAAAGTTAGGCTCGCTTGGTGAGCAGCAACGTAAGATGGCCGCCGCACATACATTTATTTCCTGTACTCAAAAGACCAACATTCCTTGCGAATAGAGCATGCGTACAACACAAACCAATGTTTAGTTCAAATGAGGCACCCTGATCACATTTATATGACAAAATGTTCAGGTTATAAAAGGGGTAACCCAGGGATCATATTTAGTTTTTTCTGCATGTTTATATGCCAATATTCGGGTTTGAAAAAGGTGATTGACTGCATGTAAATGTAGTCAATGGAGGTGGGGAAGAACGGTCCTGATCCCAAATGACTTCATGGGGAGGAATTGATCCCACACTAGTTTGCAGTACTGCCACCTATGTGAACCACTACACTATCAGACATCAAACAAAATAAATTACGCTGAGATCCCCGAGTCGGAATACCTTGTTGAGGCTCCGCGCCGCGCTGTCCTTCCCGCCCGGCGTGAGGTTACGCAGCTGGACATCAAGAAGATCCACCAGCTGCACCATAGCCCTCACCGTGTATACGATATCCCCCGCCTGAAGGTTGCTCTTGGTCTGCTCGGCCAGCTCCCGGGCGATCACCGCCGCCGTCTCGCCCGCTTTCAGCTGAAACGGCAAGCAGCGGAACAATGAGCGATGGCGGGCAAGCGCGAGTGGTTTCGCACCTGCGGGAACGAATGGCTATTGCCTCACAGCAGCTGCACATGACGAATGGCGACGCCGAAACTCGTGGCCCTGGCAAATGAATGCAGTTTAGCCTTTGCGTTTAGCAGAGTTGCTGCTTGCGTAAACTCAATTAATGCCGTGTGTACACTGGGGGCAATATCACACGCGATTACGGAATCGCAAACTATTAGTGAGGGATCTCCCTTGATAGTGTTATGCTTTTATGAAAGTCATATACAAAAAGGTTGCCACTTTGGGGAGGAAGGGGCTATAAGACCAATGGTGCTTCCATGCATTTTAAATTTACCGCCAATTGCTTTGAGTGAACAGATGATGACGGAATGTAATCTGCTCCTTACTGGTAGCTGTTCTCATAGCAGAGCTCCACTCACTTCACTTTTTTTTTTTTAACAGTTTCTATTTTTTTCTTCTTCTTTAGTAACCAGCATTTCACCAAGGAAGAAGAATAGCCTTTTCTCTTTTTTCTTCTTCAAAAATACAGTCCAATACTTTTAGTGTTTTTTAGATATGTTAGTAATATTTGGAGCGTCTCTCGATAGTCTGGGCAAGTGTACCTAATATTTTGACTTGAGGCACTCACGTAAACAATCCCTAATTCATTCAATGCTGATAATTGAGATTTTGCTCACTCTGACATGGATAGTCTTCTTGCGAGTTTTTTTGTTTTTGTTTTTTTTACAACCAAACTGTTTATTAGAAGCTCAAGTGCCCACACACAAGCACATCCCTTGGCATCCCTGCAGCTCATCAATAACATTAATTGACCAATTAAGACCAGACAAAGGAGAAAAAGCCAGAAAATCTAAGGTCCTCGGAGTATCTTTGATTTGCATTGTGCTCTGCTTCTTTCTTAAACGGGGCCAACAGGACTTGAGTGTGTTTGGATACCTTGTGGCTGATGATGTTGACCCAGGGGGAGGTGCAGTTGGTGAAGTCGGGCCCCTGAGGGTCCCAGTAGCCCTCGGGACCCACGCACGAGTAGGAGGCCACGCCTGAGAGAGTAGGAATAACAAGACACTCATCAAAACCAGGCGCTTGAGATGAGAGATTTTGGAGTGCAGGAGAGAAACAGAAGAGAACAAAAATAATGGGAAGAAGAAAAATAGAAAGACAAGAAGAAGCAAATTATTACAAGAGAAAATTAAACCATAAGGAAAGGAAATTCAAAAGAAAAAGGAGAGCACATTCAAAAAGGGAAAGAGCGAGAAAAATTGAGAAAAATACGAAAAAGCAAAAATAAGCAAACAAGAAACAAAGAAATAAAGACTTGAAAAGAGCCAAGAAAAGGACTGAGAGCAGCAAAAGGAAAAACAAATAAATGCCTAGCCATAATCCTGTTTACAAAAAGAAGTCAAAAGGACAGAAAAAGAAAAAACAAAGGAAGAAAAGAGAAAACAACACAAAATAAAAAGTGAGGCGATAAAGAGAGAAAACAAAAAAATTGAAAAAATTAATAAAGCAATGGTCAAGGTACAACATTTTAAAAAAGACCAAAAAAAAGAAAAAAAAAGAAAAAACAAAGATCAACCAGGAACTAGTCGTGTTAATGCCTCACCGTTGTCAATGCTTTCTATGATCAATGAATTCAAATAGAGGAGAGAAAGAAGAAGAAGAAAGCAAAGCGAGTCGAGTCTTGTGACATCAGCGTGTCCTTGTTCGTACTTGGCCGCTCGAGGCTCGGCTGCTCGGCTCAGACTAACGCATCCATTTTGATTGACATATAATTTCCTTCCCCTGTCCACCTTGGGCAGACTTATGTTTGATGGCTTCATGAGATAAGGTTCGGGAAAGGGGGGGGGGGCGACACCTCAGCATGAAAGTTAGCCATCTCGAGAAAAACTTGCAGCGGCCCAAATTGGCCTTGGATCTTTTCTCAGCGTGATTGTGGCATTCCCATTTTTGGGGATCCGCGTCTTGACCAAGGTTGAGATGTCTGGTGGTTGGCTAGCTGGCTAGTTCGTTAGCATTTTGCTAATGTTTATCGTGAACTATATTGCCTTACCTCAACAAGGAAATGCATAATATGGCGTGACTAGGAAAACAATCGTCCACATGCAATCTTCTGACTAGCCAGCTCCCTATGTAGCTCACTCGCTAAAATTTTGCTTAATTTATGGTGGCTTACAATGAATTACAATAAAAAGTGTGTGTGCCAAGACCAGGGAGGGGAAATAAATGAATGAACAAATTTCTTGACTGAACCCACCGCATCTGTGAGCTAACCAGCAAAAATGTCCCACTATCTAGATTTGTTCTTGAAATACAATGTATTATAAGTGTTCAAGTTCCAGAAAAAAATAAAATAATCCTCGCACATGTCTCACATGTCTGTTAGCTTTTGTTTCAGTAGAAGCCATATAATATAATCCAGGATATTTGAAAAAGAGATAAACATAATTATATAAAAATGGACATTACCTATGGTGCCAGGAGGACAGGGCATCTTGGCGACTACTCCCTGCCCGGTCTTGGGCCAAGAGATGTCCAACATGACCAGAGGACTACAGTACTCCACCCTGATGTTGGGAAGCCTGGAAGAAGGTGGCGACCGTTCGTCATCACCCGTGCCCAAGCGGCCCACCGGCGTCTGGGCCCTCGGGGGACCCGCCACACCCGTTGACGTGGTGGCTGTAGCAGTGGTGGTGGCCATTTTTGTGGTGCCCGGCCTGGCCGCTGTGAAGGTGGCTGTGGTGGTGGTGGGACGAGTGGTGGTCCTCGTGGTGGTGGTTGTCGTGTCCATGTAGACCATTATGGAGGATGAAGACTCTGGATAGAGATTGGGGGTCAGAATCATGTCAGGTAAACCAAACCATGGACATTAAATAGAGCCCACCATGACTGGGTTGGCTAACATATTGGATTTAGCAGATCTACCCTGTCAACAAATCCAAATAAATGGATTAAGCTTCAAATCTCAAAAGTCAGTGCCTCTCATTCATGAATATATTTGGGAAAACAGACACAAACTAAGACTTTCCCTAGGAGTTCGGTGTTTTCATTTGAGCATTTTTGTCAAGATCAGATCCTTTTTAGAAAACAAAACATTGTAATATGCAGTGTGATGGTGACAGAAAACCTTCTTCCCAACTCATGAGATCTGGCACTGAGCAGAAAACAGTCATTATATTATATATATTATATAATGAATTTGCCACATTCAACATGGCGGCGAAATTGACATATGATCCAAACTGGTGGGCTTGCTGTGGAACCCTGCTGGTGTTGCTAACACACTTCCAGCTGTGTTGTTGAAACACATCTTGGGATGCTGCTATTTTGTGGTGCTCCAGACACGAGACCCCAATTTCCTGCATGTGATGGCCACTCCAGGAGGTGCTGGCTAATGAGGATGTTTACCCGAGACGAGATGCCATCCTGGTAAACGCACACGCGTGATACAAACTCATTGAAAAGCGTCAGGGGGGAAATGCAGTCGAGCTGATAATTGATTTAATTATGTAATATTGTACTATAATACCATTATTATTGTTAATTTGCATCAATATAAGAATAGTACTGAGTAGCTTTGACACCTACGTTCTGGTATGCTAATGTCAATGCTAACACATAATGGAAAACACCTTAGTTAAGCTAACGAGTAGCATGTAGCTAACGAGTAGCATGTAGCTAATGTTGAATTATTAACATTGTTTTTCAGTTTCAATTTATATTTTAGACGTTTTGAATTTAGTTATAGCTGTGTAGATGTGGGTATGGTTAAGTTGGCTCAGTATGGCTCAATGAATAGTATTGTATTCTTATCTGTCTCATGAGAAAAGAAGGGCAACGGGTTTCTCTTCCACTATTATCTACAAGGGAGTATAGCCTAGTGCCGGTCTCAGTCGGTTGAAGAATCCAAGGACAGGCTGATGTATTATTGTTTTTCTCTAATCTGATTTATACCTATGGGAACTTGCTGAACTTGCTGATGGGAGGAGACTTTTCGTATTCACCCACTTTTCAATAAATAATGATGTGCAGGAGGAGGAGGGGCACACTTTTGAACAGAACACTGTTTGGGTGACTTCAATTGTGTGATCAGAAGCTTCTGTTATAATGATACCTTTGCAAAGGGACTTCTTCACCAGAATCTCACCATTCAGTTAATTGAACACGCAAAGAGTAGAATACAAATATTATCTACTCTAACACTAATGAGTAGCATGTAACATTTTTTTTGCCTACATATCTCTAACAAAGACGTTTAATGCCCCATCATTGCACAACCCGAGCAAACGTAAATTGAGCTCGCAAATACACAAAAACTCTATTTACTTATTATACTTTGACAATCCCACCCATCACAAGGACGTTAATAAAAAAGCCCAAACATTTAACATCATTGACGACATCAGCGCGTAGATTCCACAAGCATCCATCTCGCCGGAGAGTGTGCCGCCAGCGCCGGCATCTCTGCAATAAGTCCATTATTCATGAATGGCCGTTGCGCATTTACATTTGAGGAGGAGTGATGACGACCTCAAACAGAGCGCATCCGGCTCTCGGTAAATAGCCGCGTCAATTTGGCCGTAATTGAAATGAGCCGGCAGCGCTCGCATACTGTAAATGGGTCATTGCAGAATTGGAAGACAGTGAAATAAAAATCTTAAATAATCCATGCAAAATTTTTTAGAAAAATGCGATTGTTGTGTTATTTATAGTTGTCCCGAGACAAAATGTGTAGCTGTAGAAAAAGTAAACAGCTAAATATTGTTTAAAATATCAAATACCAGTCGAGATTAATTTTTTTTTCCCTTTGTAGCTCCCTCTCGGTGACCAGCTGCTTACTTGTCAAATAGAACATAAAATGGGCTTTAATTATTTTTTTTTAATTACGGGAGGAGGGGATTAGTATTTTCTTTATACTGTATGTCATCCCTGAATATGTTGAAAATTTGTCTCATTACAGATGTATTTTAATTTTCAAGTATGTGATTCTCATCAGCATACAAGCAGCCCAGTTACCAAACTCAAGGCCCAGGGGCCAGATTCGGCCCACCACCTCATTTTATATGGCCTGCAAAGGCAAACCCAAATGGCCAGTGTAAAAGTGTCTTCACTTTTAATAACATTGAGATATTGCAAAAAAATGTTTTGTTACCAATCACCCTTTTAAAATAACTGAAAAACAAGCATATATAAATTAGTGCTAAATTATATATCGCATTAATCATAAATTAATCGCACTATTCATTTTGACCATAGATTATCCTTTAGCGTGACAGGGGATGGCTATGTTAAGGTAGCACAGGTTGTGTTTGAGCAATAAACATAATTACATGCATTAAAGTAAAGCATTTAATAAATGTTTGCGTATGGCATTTAGAACATTTGTTCATGTCAAAATATTGGGGTCATTTTTTTCCCATTTTAAATTATGCAAGTAATTCATTGATTAGAAAAAGAGGAGGACGAGCGTGTGCAGTGGATCAAAAAATGTAGAAGACGTCCTCATAACATTAAAAGTCATAAGGATTAACACATAAACCGGTGCTCTTCAAAGTAGTCGGGAAAAAAATATTGATAAAAAAAAAAAGAAGCCTTATTTTTTAAGTGATTAATCGTGACTAATCAAAATTCTAAGATCTGATTGAAAAAATTAATCGTTTGACAGCTCTAATATATATATATAAATATATATATATACAGTACATACAGTATATATATATATATATATATATATATATATGCTTGTTTTATATATGTATATAAACAAAGTTTATTTAGTTGAAAAATCCTGACGGAAGGTCAGTGAAGGCAACAGTGCCGATAAGCTGGAGGTGTGCACATGAGCTGTTTGGGATAAGGGAATTTAAGTATTGAAGCCGATGCAGGATGGACAGATTGTATCATTAAAAAATATATATATATGAAATGGGAGGAAAAAAGCCAGACATATGATGCAGGAATCACCAAAGAACATTTTAAATGATATATATCACTATTGTGGAGTTATAGCACAGGGAAGGCATTCCAAAAAGTCACACTCCCACCATCCGAAATCAATGGGAAAAATTGGAGTGGGAATTTTTCATAGACTTAACAAAATAAGTTTGACCAGCATCAAGTTGGCTAAAAAGGCTCCACATGCTGTCTAATTGTGTCACTGACAATCCTCTGATCATTTCTACTTCACTTCAATGGCAACATTTACAAGAACAATAATTAAAAAAAACACACATACAAATAAACGAGCTTCATAGCTCGCCCCCACACGGAGCTTTGCGCTTCATTTCAAAAGCCAGCTAATTAGCCCCGTCGCTCGCTATCCCAAGGCCCTTGGCTCCCGCAATTAGATAAGCCGGCTCCAGGAGGAGGAGGAGGCATCACCAAACGAATCCGCTATGTGAGACTCGTGGAAAGTTTTCACAGATCAAACGAGGCCCGAAAAGGGCTTTCGGGGGTAGCGAGGAATTAGACGTGGAAAGTGACTCTTTCCAGCCTTGTGCTGAACCCAATTACCTCCTCATTTGAGTAGTTCAACCTTTATGCATAGTTGCACCTGCAATCGGGCACTTTCAAACACATCGCAGAAGATTGGATAGTCGATGTGTGATGTCATCCATTAACCTTTTTATTTTATTTTTTCCTTAATTCGCTTCCTCTGTTTAACGTCTGCTTAATGGGATCTCAGCTTGTATTTTTTACTTGGAGTGCACTTCACGTTAGAATAGCTGGGGTCACAGTGGTATAAAATCCATCATGCTGTTTCCCTGGACATTTTTAAGAAACTCTTGAAGCGCCATCTGTTCACCAAAGCATATATTTGGGAAGCAGCGACACACGCACGCACGCACACCCACACATTTTTAATAACCAGCTGAAAATCTGTTAAGCATCCTTTGCGCCCATGAAATGTGTGACATCAAATTTGACACGTGTTGATATTTGACAGCAATAATTGTTATTCATTCACGATGAAATCTACACTGAGGCTATTCTGGGTCATCCGTTGTGTTTTTTTTTAAGGCTAGCTGTGTTTACTTGCCAACTCAAATTGTCCAGGTTTATTGACAGCAACTTTTGCGTTATGTAAAATAACCCCCCTTTTCATGACTTTTTGTTTTGTTTTTAGTATACAGTCAGCCCTGATTTTTTGTTGTACGTACCTACACTCTAAAAACAGTTGGGTCAAAAATAACCCAACTATGGGTAAAAAATGGATCAACCCTTACGTGACCCAACTTTAAGTCAAGAAATGGCGTAAAACAACTCCTAAATATTGGTCAGATTCTTTACTTGGGTCAAAAAATGGGGTCACTTTGTTTTAAACAACCCTGAAAGTTGGGTCAAGTTGACCCATAAAGTGGATCGGTCCATTTTTGATCCATAATTGGTTACTTTTGACCCAACAGTTTTTAGAGTGTAATTTTTCACTATACTATATTATGTGATTTTTTTTCTCCACTGATTAATGTTACTGAAGACTCGCATAACAATAAGCACGAGTCAGGAGAAAATAGCTTGTAAAATGCAGAGAATGTCCAAAGTTTGGGATGATTTCACATTTAAAAACTGCAGAGCAGACATGACTGACATATTTTTAAGAGAAGGTTTAAGACACACTGTTTTAGTTTGGCTTTTAAGTGTTATTTTGCTCTTTTAATTTATTAATCTTACTGTATTTTAGTTTTTAGCTCCTTTTATGGTGTTGACTCTGAACCAACACAATTACATAAACATTGTGAGCTAATCAAACTCATTTGCTCCCAAAAACGTATAAAAGCGTTCTATTTTAAATATTACCATGGTCCCAAAAAAGTATTTGAAGGTTTTTTTATGTTTTTTTTTTTAGGCTACAGAAGGCTTTGATAAAGCCGCTTGACCTGAAGAGGTCCCTTAAAGCATTGGTAATTATTACAAAAATAGGCCAGCAGGTGCCAGCAGAGTATAAGAGATCAACCAGGACCATGTTGCAAAAAGCTCTTTTTCCCAGTGTTTTGAACAGGTTTGTGAATAATGATGAACCGTAGCTATATTCTAATGCTATTTGCAGCAAAACAGAAACAGATAGAAATATGCTTTTTTTTTTCTTGAAAAAAGAAGATACTTTAATCTTTCTTTTGGTAGGTTCCATGTTTATATAGCAATTGAACAGAATATTCTGTGGGCCTTGCAAAATCTGTCAAAATCCCGTAAAATAGCTGGGAGCGAAGGGGGTTGCTTCAGTGAAAATGGCTGGGAGTGAATGAGTTAATATAGCCTACCATAGCTGAAGTTACTGACTAACCTGAGCTAACAACAAATAACTCTATACTCTCATGCATTGCCTCCCACATCACACGCAGGCCACACTCTTTCAAAGTCACAGATACTACAGCTAGCCAAAATAATACCTGCACCTCACAAGCATATTTTGTATTGGTAGCACACAAAAATAATTTGCACGCAATTACATACTTGAATAATCTAAGCTAAAATATTCGATAGCCGAAGCCCGAAAAGGAATTGTTCATAAGAAGGTGGGAAACGTTAATTAGAGAGTGGGAAGGGTCCTAAAGTAAAAAATAAATGAATAAAAAAATTGTACCGTATTATGTCTGCAGGCAAGATCAGTTAAAATGCAGTAAAGATGTCACGGCGTGGCTGGTAGATCACTGCGTAGCACCCAATCAGATTGCCCTGACGTCATCCGCCAAGCGTTTAAATTATTGTTATTATTTCATTGTGTTGTTATCCATCAGTTACTATGGAGGCGGCGGTTCAATTATGCAGCCAGACATCCGGTAATGCTCCGATATCATCTAACATGATGAGAGCCATAATGGAGGGGAGCCATGCATTGTTTGCCAATTAATTTCTCATTCCCGAGCTCTCGTCCCGGGACTTGAGAGGGCATTTAATGGAGGTCAGGCGGCGAGGGGGAGAAGAGCGAGCAGCAGGCGCACTAGCATGACAAATCGTAGACATTCCTAGATACCATACCGTCTTCTAATAAGAGGGCCTTTAAAATATACATTTTTGTTTCTATGCGATCAGATCAAATGGGATTTACATTCAAAGCATCTATTATCTAGGGCATGGTGTTTATTAATCTATTTCCTCATATAGTGGCCAGGGCTGTTTATTTACGCAAAATCAAGTAGGGCTTAACTTCTACTATATTATTCTACTATAACCAAGAAATTATTACAGTATGTCCATGTAGAGCGGCCGGGGTGGTTTATTTATTCAACTGCAGGTGGGATTATACCTTTATTAGGGGCAAGGTGTCAATTCAATGTGATGACTTTATATAGAGAAATATTTATACACTACAAAAATTTATTTTTTATGTTGAATATAGTATCAGTATTATATGTTTTCATATGTATTTACTGCAGTTGAGCACAAGGCGTTTAGTAAGGGCAAGGCATTAAAATGAGTAGCCTACATCACTAAGCCTCAACATGAAACGAGCGGCCTCCACTGGCTTAAGTGACTTAAACTAGCGCGCTCTTGATGCTGCACGGTCAAGAAAAAAAAATAACGTAGCCGTAACGTGGGTGGGCATGAGGGCGTCCTTGAGGGTCTTGAACGACGGAACCCGCCGGACAACATCAGAGCACTTGAGCCGCGTGCTTGCCAAGCCTCGCGTTTATCGCTTAGACGCTCTTAATCAGTTTAGTGGGCGCCCGAGCCAAAACATGGAGTGTTTCGGGCACGCTTTCCTCTCCATGAGCCTGCGGGGCGCGGCGTCTGGCGTGAGGCCGCTGCCAGATGGTAACATGTGGCAAACGGACAAAAAAGGCCAGACAGTGAATGAATCTCTGACACGGACTGTGTGCGAACATCTTGGACCCACACACTGGGTCGCATATTGCTGTAACAGCTTTGGGATTCATTTAGAAATAAACCAAGAGCTCCCAAAATGGACTCGATTTATTCATGTTGACCATCGTCTTATGCAATAGATATGTAAAGAGTAGAAAAGACTAGAAAAGGTCTAGTGTATGTGCAGTCAAGTGTACACGTCATGTTATTAATGCGATCACGTTTCCCACCAATTATTAACTCATTCACTCGCAGCCATTTTCACTGAAGCAACCCCCGGCCAAAAGAAAGATAAGAGTCTCTTTTTTTCATCAGGAAAAAAAGTACATTTATATCTGTTTCTGTTTTGCAGCAATTATCATTAGAATATAGCTGAGTTTAAAACATTGCGGGGAAAAAAGCTTTTTTTGCAACATGCCCTGGTTGATCTCATATACTCTGCTGCCACCTGCTGGCCGTTTTTGGAACAACTACCATTGCTTTAAGCTTTCTGTTCAGTTCATAGACTGCCTCAAAGCCTTCTGTCTGCTCTAGCATAAAAAAACACAAAACTTATAATTTATCAATTTTTGGGAGCAAATGAGTTAATATTAACCACAACAAAGCGCAGGCCGGTATCAGATTATGCAGGTATGATAACTGTTAGCAAAAATCTAGCATTTCACCGTATCACAGCATTGTGTTAGTCCTCAAAAATGAAGTCACTTTCCATGCTCACATGGGGATGAAAATAAGTCAAGCTGTTTTACTGAATTGATATCAGAACCATTAAATCAATATTGATCACATTGAATCAAACCAAAGCCAAGCTAATCAAAATTGAACAGAAACAAGTCGAGAAGTTCCTAACAATACTCAGCCCTACTTTGCACAATAGATGGACAACTAGCAAAAAGAGTCCAAAGTCCCCACAAAAAATACATTCTATGCTTGGTGGAGATGGACGAGTACAGGTAGCAGGTATCAGTATCGGGCCAATGCCAGGCTTTATTTCAGCCAGGGTGTCGGTAGTTGCGACAAAATTGAGAAAGTTGCAAAAAATGCAGTTCTGTATAATAAAGTGGTGGCTTTTTCCCCTCCCATGAATCCCAGCAGATTAAAAAGCATACATTTATAGTGTGCTAAATAACTAGCTGCTGTAAAAATATTACACTGAACCAATAAAAGTCAGTAAAAGCTATAATATGTGAAAGACGAGGACAGAGGGAAACAATAAAATAACAAAATAAATAAAAGGTTTTTGTTACTGCTGTTTAACGACTCTGCTCAAGTAACTTCATAATGCATTTTTCTTGCCCTTGCATATTTACTACATAATACATTTCCTTGATGCACAATGAATTGTTCCTGCAGTTCAAACACATACGCTAGTTCTGAGGGTTCCCATGGTAGTTCCCACAGGGGGGGGGGGGGGGGGGGGGGGGTGGCTGCTATGATGGATTAATTGTCATGTCTAAAGGTTAGGGAGAATCTTTACTGAATATAACCAGTTCTGTCTATGGAGAAAGGGATTCAGCTTTGGGTGAAGTTGGGGGCTCGGGTTAGGTGGGTTTTGTTGTAGGTTTAGTAATGGCGTATACCGACTAAATAATATGTTCCACTTTGTTCTCTGCAAGAAAATGATACGTTTGCATCGTCAGGAAGATGATCAAACAGCTGCTTTATTGCTCTGGAGGGCTTCTTTTTTTTTTCATGTACTCTCCCATTTTTTTGTTACCCCCGCATTTCAATTTGCGCTCCATCTGTCCACTAGCACTGACGCTTTACTACCGCTATTCATGCCGCTTGTCTGGAGGGCCAGCCGATTTTGCACAGCAACTCGTACCCAATAAAAGGAGAAACACACAAGCTCCCTCTTATTAAGCACAACAAATTATATTATGGCTGGCTGTGCGTCGGCCAAAGCAAACGCCCTGTTAGCGCGGTCATGGAATATATGAATTGATTACCGCAGCAGGACGCCGAGCATCAGGGGGAGGAAAAAAATATTTTGGATGGGGCTGGGAAGCAGCAGGCAGCGGCTTCACAGCGAAATGACCGAGGAGTGGAGGATATTTAAAAAAGACCTACTGTTCTGTTTACGAGCAACTCATTCAAGATAGTGTTTTTGTGCATGGAGGAGATGCCAATGTGCCAATTACATCATTTGAATACTAACAATGGCATCCATGCGGGGTTTTTGGAACAGGAAAACGGGTACGGTGTGGTTTCTGTTCACAAACAAAGCCACTTAAACAACAATTACAATCAACTCGCGATTATTTTAGTTTCTTGTATAGGATTTTAAAAAGTCTACAGCTTAACCTCAAGGTTAGAGTTTCGCCAGGGTGACATTTAGGGTTAGCCACGGCCAGTCTCAGGCCCTGATGAAACATCGGTGGGTTTTGTTAGGAAGGGCATCCGGTGTAAAAACGGCGCCAAACAAATGATGCAAGTAACCCCTGATGGGACAAGCCGAAAATCTTTACAAAAGTTATTTATTGTTATCTTTACAGTGGTATTGTTCACACAAAGCTGCTCAACCTGAATCTGAACTCTGTTGCAAGCCAAAACAGCAGCACTGGGTGAAGCATTCAAACAGTCCTGGAAATGAATTGAAGTGTGGAGAGTCGCTGCACAATATTGATTCCAAACTTTATTGCTATTTGCTTGACCTACATTGTGCTATTAAATGAAAAGTCGACTTACCGAGTCGGTTGTCCAGCACGCCGAAGTCAAGGGAGTACTTGACCACGTGGTAATTGTTCCAAACGTAAAGAAGATTGTCTCTGGGGTTATAATCCACGGCAGCGATGTACTGATACGAGTTGGGAAACGGGATATCAAGGAAGCCGTCTTTGCTCAGCTCCGTGTTGTAGATATAGTCGATCTTGTTCCCCGTGGCCTCGTTGTCGTCGTCCTCGTACACCGACTTGACAACGTAGAGGACCCCGCAGATCATGAAGGCGTTGGACGCCGAACGCTTGTCGTACGCCGTGTCCCACGTGCCCTCTACGCGCAACGTGTACGGGTTGAGCTGGCTTATGACCATGCGGCCGTTGTTCTGCTCGGTGGCATAGATCACCCACAGGCCGTTCTCATCCACCGCCAGGTCAATGTCGGATTTCCCGCCCCAGCGGTACGGCGAGGTGTCGTGGTAGTTGGCGTTGGCGATGATGGCCTCGCCGCTCTTGATGCGAGTCCGCAGGTCGAATTTGACGATGTTGCGCGTGCGCTCTTTGTTGAAGAAAAGTGCGCCGTCGTACACCACGAAGCCCGTGCCGTCCACGCGATGCGGGAGCTTATAGGTTGTCGTCGGCCTGCCGGCGACAAAGTCCTCCTTGGAGGAGTATTCAGTCAACGTGTCTGTGCGGTAAGGCGTCCAGGGCATGTAGTAGATCTTATCAGAGGCTTGGAGGGGGTCCTTGCACCATGCTCCGGACTGGTGGTCCGATTCGAAGAGGTGTTCGCTCTGGTATACCCTGCGTAGAAGCCCTGGGCACAGGAATACTGAGGAGCCAAAATAGGGGAAAAACAAGAACAGAGTTACATTGGCAGGTAACGATAGCGGGATCATCCATTCACGCAACCGTTCGTCCATTTTCTATAGCAAACTTTTTGGCTTCAAGGAAGATTGTGACTGATTTTGTACACAGAATATTGTGTTCTATTGCTATAAAACGTTGGAAATAAAGATTAGAGTCACTTCTTTAATCAGGGAAAAAGTATATTTCTATCTGTTTCCATTTTGCAGCAATTAGCATTAGAATATAGCTAAGTTTCATCATTATTCACAAATCTGTTTAAAGCTCTGGGGGAAAGAGCTTTTTGCAACAGGGCCCTGATTGATCTCTTATACTCTGCTGCCACCTGCTGGCCGTTTTTGTAATAACTACCATTGCTTCAACCATTCTCTTCAGTTTAGAGGCTGCATCAAAGCCTTCTGCATGCTCTAGCATAAAAAAAAACATACAAAACGTAGAAATATGTCTTTGGGAGCATGATCATATTTAAAATAGAACATATTTATACGTTTTTGGGAGCAAATTAGTTAAGTACCCTTCATAATCCTGACACCAGGTAAACATAACTACCATGTGAACCAATGGACCACTGGTTCTGGGTTCCAATCTCGGCTTTGGTGTTTTTCAAATACGGAAGACTCAACTTCGAATGTATAAACTGTAATTCAGCACTGAAGGTTGGACAAAATCTGGAGTGATCCCATAAGCAGAGATCCTGTTTACTAAAGATATTTATGATCCAAGTATTTGTTTTTCGCCATGATGCTTAAATCATTTTGATCGATTTCCCATACTCCAAAACAAATGTACTCAGATGAACTTTGGTATGCGTTTTGATCGGTAACCTATGCCCAAAAAGAAACATCAAGTCTGCGATTTTGCTTTGAAGCCGCCATCTTAGGTTCCATTTTTGCCATTTCCAGGTGTCTAACTTGCAAAAAACTATTCCTTGGATGCCCATAGCTTTCTTATATTTGACACATTCCGAGGCTGCTTTGCAAAGAAAAAGGCGAGGGCCCTTTAAGAAAAAAACCCATTGCAAGACAAATCTGGAACGATAGTGTGCAATGATGCCATTTATAGGAATCTTGTTTACTCGCTATGCACTTCTTTAAAGCCGTTTCTGCTGATAAGGTATGAATATGGCGACTATGATCTGTCTCCACTATTGATTAGCGAGTCCCTGAAGGTTATAGCCATCATCATGTTAGGGCTATAATCAAAAAATGCTGACAGTTTATTGGACAAGCTATTGATCACCCTTATATAGCTGTAGCTTTAATAGTATGCAGCTGATAAGGCTGAGCTCGGGTAAGCAGAAGGGGGATTCGCCCCATGAATGGCATTTTTTTAATGCACACCAATGACACCTAATGAAAGCCCAAATATGTAATAACATAAAAATAAATACATTACATGAAATAGGGTGAAACCCATCACCATAAAATCACTAAATGCACCCAGAAGGGAAAAGATGTGGGGAAAAAAAAGACAATTGTTGGCATTTAGTTACCTTTTTGCTCCACTTCTACATGTCGGCATGAAAGGAGAAAGAAAGAAAAAAAAGAATAAAAATTAATGAAGTGTTCATCAAGAGTCATCCAGAAAAAGCACATTGTTCTAGCGGAAGTAATGGACAAAAAAAAAACGGAAGTCATTTCACGCCATTTGCTCACATTTTCATTTTGTGGAAATAGAAATGAAATATTGAACAGTCTAGTTTTGAGGAGGTCAAATTAAGTGCATTTGAAGTTCATATATGGCATTTGGTTTCATTCAACATTTTGAGAGCGATAATACATCCAGTTCACGTTACACTTGTTAACTTACTGTATGTGCCATCGACTTCCTGCTTGAGATACGAAAACGGGCCCGAGAGCGTCGACACCGTCGCCTTCGCAGTACAGATTTCTGGGTGAATAATTAACGCTTGCCAATTTCACACCCATGACGGCGAAGGCGTCAGAGAGGCATCATTAGCGGCTAATAGAGATTCATGGCGGGAACGGTGGCCATATTTCTTTTCTCTAAAACGAAGAGTGGCGAAGGCCTTAACGCCGTCCCATCAGCTTTTTAATTAATGATGCAGATTACGGCGCTTTGAATAGCATGTGCCTAAGGATGAGGACGATGCCATTCACGCTGGATTTTCATCTTGATCTCAGTGGTCTTTTTATTCTTTCAGCCCCTCTTCTGCTTTTCTTTGTACATTGCTCTCGCATTTTCTCAATGGCTCTACTCTGTCGCTATCTTATAACCTTGACAATGCAGGATGCCGTTCTGACGATTTGGCACCCGCCCAGCCCTGGAACGCATGCTGGGCCCGACGACAGCGGGAAGCAGAAGCAAGGGCAGGCCAAATTTAAAAATAATGACAAAAGAAAAACAGAACCTCATTCCAAATGTTTCAGTGGGTGGATGCAAATTCTCCTGTTGTCTTCCAAAGATAAGAAAATAGTTCAAAATGGTTGCAAAATCTCCTCAAATGTATTGGAATCAGTTTGGGGTATATTTTCAGCTATTAATATCAGCAAATATAAAATGACTGCACTCGTCACACAAGAAAAGCAACACAAGTTGAAGCGGAGAAAAGATGAATCTTCACACGGAACGAAAAAGCATATTTCCGACGTGTTTGTCTTCCAAAAAAAAAAAAGTGACAAATAAGCGAAGAAAAAGGCCACCTGTGTCCCCTCCTGTGTCACACACAACTGCGCATTTGGCAAAGGTGTGACGACCGAATCACGGGCTGAGCAAATCCTGCCGCATTAGGATCCCGGCTGCATTGCAAGCGACCGCCATGTGCGGGGGAAATCAATTTTGTGCTTTCACCTGCCAGCACAGAAGGCCAGCGATTGGTAGCAGGTGCCGCCTGGCCCGTGCCAAACGCTGGAGAGAACCGTGAACCGCTAGCTGTCTTACCATTATTATTTTCATTATTAACAAAATGGATCAAAACTCATTAGTTGGAAATAAGAGTCAGACAAAAAGGAGGAAAACCGAATGTGTGATTTTTACACGTCGGACTTCTGACTCCCGTTTGTGACATGAGCGGGATGGAAGCGGCTATGCGGGGGATTGTTATATTCTCCTTATTAGCAATAAACAGCAGGGGGGCTTGGGGGAACGTTTGCTTTTTGAGTGACAAGCAGTAGAAGTTCTCCTTATGTTACCTTTTCTTGTGAGCTGCCTGCCTTGCCTGTTTCTGAAATTTGCGAAACTAAAGCCGATAGAGTTGCTTACATCAGCCCGAACTGGAGGACTCATCAAAACCAGAGAAGACGCAAAAGTGAAGCACAAAAGAACAAAGAACAATTCTTTGTTTTAAAATGTATTTTAAGAGCTTCCTCGAACAAAATCAGAACAAATCTTCTCTATGCAGTACCTTCACTTCCTATTTGAAACTTTCCCCATTGAAATAAATGGAAATACCATTAAAATAGCAAAAATTAGCACAAATTGCTAGGTTACTATTTTCACTTGGACAGAGGTCCAAGCTTCAAATTTTAAGATTGACATTAGGCTGGCATTGTCGCCTTTTAGTATAGTGCATATTGTAGAAGTGGGACTATTCTCATAATGCTTTGTAAAGTCTACACACGCACTTGAGGCTACTTCCCCACTAACATAGTACCTTTGAAGAAGTCAGACATTTGGGCGCCATCTTTGAACCATACAGATAAAGCACAAAAATAAGCGGGGATCTTAGAAGATCTGCACGTCTGACTTCAGAAGCTTTTGAAACTGTTTTGTTGCCAATAGTTGTGTTTGCGTATGGTGACTGATGAATCTTTAGGGTCTATTGTACTCCCCAAAACAAGGACAGAAGCAAACGTAACCGACTTCCAGGGGTAGCAATGGAGTAAACGCATTTTAAGGCAATAGCTAATATGAACAAGAAAGCTAACAAATCCACAGCGGAGTCAGGTTGCTAAAGGCCGACGTTTTCCTTCGGAGGCGTGTTCGCAGATTTGAAGGCCCACTGAGGAGATGTAAGAACTTCATTACGGCTGAGCGAGAACACTGAAGAGGTCACCCGCAGAAGTGTTGACCTCTTCCAGGGCTCGGCCTTCGGGAGGAGTAACTCCAACTAAAGTTAAGCTTTTTAATAAGGCTCGAGGAGAATAGACGGGGGAAGTCAATGTGAGAGGGGCGGACAGATGTCGTCCGCCGGACATGTTTATGAGGCTTCGTAAAGGGTGGTCACATCACTTCAGCCTGACGGGAGCCTTACTAATCTGGAAAGTGCACTGGGGAGGCAGTACACAACCTGCGCGGGTTCAAATAAAAAGCACACAGCTCCAATAGTAAATCAGTGAATCATTTTTGCTCGTTCAGAATGGTAGCTGAGATGAAAAACGTGACTAACGGCACTTGCGGCAGTAATTGTCGCGTTCCAACGTCGCACTTCCAATCCCGTATTAAAGCAGTCAATAATTGACCTTGCACCACATCTGACCTTGGACAACCTTTGCATGTAGAACACACTGCGAAAGAGATCAGCGAGGGAGCTTGGCTTGCCCGTCCATGTCTCTGTTATGCTAAAGGTCACGCTAACTGGAATTTCATTTGTCTACGGCAAACTGATTCAACTGCAGTAGTATTTTATATGTACAATAGTTCCAAATTACTATGTTTTTTGTGTGTTTACATTTTTGACCAAGAAGAGATCCAGAGGGTGTGAAAATCCATTAACGTAAATGTTCTGATATCAGCAAGTAAAGCAAAACTTGAGTAGAAAAATAATCCAAAAAAAAAACCATGTCATATCAGTCCGGTTTTACGGTGATAATATACAATGTCATAGCTTTAATACTTCCTGTTGTGGAGAGGAAATGAGAGAATACATACTGTATGGTACACATTCATATTGGACTTCCAGATATTTATAAGTTCCGGGGCAGGGGTCTGGAAATACGTCTGGTCCGGCCACCACGGCGCACTGTGTCCGGTTATTACATCTGAAACACACAACAAGGTTGCACATGAACAACATTGATAACAACCAGATACGGTTCAATTCAGATGATTAGGTACGAAAAGGAGTTCATCCAACAATTCATTTCATGAGATCATGCTTCGAATTATCGTATTAAAATCGTATTACCGCCCCTTGCTAAATAAAAAAATAATGATACGCTTTTGTTAATCAATGGCAGGGATTCTAGAATCAAAATGGTGTCAGTCTTTTTGCTTTTATGTTGCACACATTACCATTTGTATAATTGAGAGCTCCTTGTATTTTGCAGGTTGACAATACTTCACCGCCTTCTACTGAGCAGGAACAAGATCGCTTCTGTTTGTATCAATGCTCCGAGATTGGCCTCCTTCAAATCTATACTCGTTTGCAGCCCATGATTATCTTGCAACATACAGAACGGTATTTATTTCCCCTCCAAGTGATGTGACGGCCGCTCGCAAAGGTCAAGGAGGAGGTCTGACACAATGATTCATACCGCACAATTAAAATATTCTCTACACCTTAATTAACATTGATTGGCTGCCCGCTAATCAATCGAACCGATGAGAGACGTGCAAAAAGAAAGGTGGGGGGGGGGGGGGGGCATCTAATTTCAACCCAGTAATGAGATATGGTCGGTCAAGTGTCTCGCTTTATGGGTCCATGAACCGAAGCTGGACCCCCTCCCCCGGCCCCACCTCAGTCCATCCCCAGAAGAGTTCATTCCCGTGCAGTAAATGCCCGTTGGCGTCAAGTAGACAAGGGCTTAAGAAGATTGTGAGTGAGAGACAATTAGAGTTCATGGTTGCCTCACAGCCCATTTGGGCTGGAGTGGACTCCAGTTAGACCTTTGACAAAATACGCGGGCCGATTGAAAGCCGAGGGCCAAGAGAGCTCAGCAGATCATGGCGGGATGTCATGTACGCATTTTCTCCTTGTTGTTAAGCTGGGACCAAATGCAATCACGGTTTGTAATAAATTCCTCTTGAGGGATTAAACCACATCATGTGTATCCGATGGGATGATTGCGCACTTTAATCCAGAAGCCTTCATCTTGACCTACATGCACAATCCCCTTTATCGCCGCTGCGTAAAGGTCTGCTTTCTCTACGGCTTTCGTTCCCAAATGTGTTCAAAGAGAAGTCATGTGAGACAAGACGAGGGCAAACCCTTAAAGAGCCCCCCCCCCCCCCCCTTTAGCCTTCAGCATCAAATTAACTTCATTTTGATTGACCCTTTAAAAGGAACCCTTGTGGTGCATGACAAGACATCAGTTTCTCATCCTCAATGCAGTAACTTGGCTTTTTGGACCGCTCGCTCAAAAACAAGGACCGCCGCCATTGCTTGACGTCAGATGGCGTTAGCTCCGGATTACATGGCCATCTTGAATACCCCCCCCCCAGGTTTGGCCACAGTCCATCCCTTTTGACTAGCTTCCCCACCCCTTCCTAGTCTGTCGTCGGGCAGATTAGAGCGGAGGCCGCCAGCTGACAAGCGACGACGCAGCGCCGAGGAGCAGAGCTGCATGTAAGCACAAACTGTAATCGTTGTAATCGTCCAGTGCAGCGATTCTCCAATGGCTCGTTGCAGACCCATCATGAGTGGGTCGTGGATATATTATGAGGCGGAGAAGTGCAAAAAAAAAATTACTCGGATGGCATGGCATGGCATGACATGTTTTTAGTCTCCAACACTGCTGACCGTAACGAGAAAAAAGTAATGAATGAGGAATGGCTTACTTAAAGGTATTTGAGAGGATTCTGTGGTGAAGGAGTAGCCCAATGGCTGTTATATTTTCGGTTCGGTCTGAACGTTGCATTACTCAAAAAGTTAACTGAAGTGACCTGTCCAGCAGTAACTTAGCGACCAAAGCATCCGTCTTCAGACCTCTCTGCTGCTTTAGCGCACGGCATCGCTGAAAACACTCACCCCACTGATCTCTATATATTACTGGATAGCAGCCCTTTCATGCCCGTGCTAGCCGTTAAAGCCACAGGGTGGCCATTTTACTCCTCCCATCTCCCGAATAGACTACTGTATAAACTATACGTATACATGCAGATTAGACATATACAGCTCGAAGGCTCTTATAGTATAAGACCGGGGGGCGGGGTGGTTACTATTTTTTAACACGTTTAAAAACAATAACAAGTGGATGGGATAAGTAGGATTGTATGCCTAGAAACGTTTCTTGGGAGGAGTAATATGGCGGCCTCGCGGCTTCTAAAGTCTTGGCTATCCAGTAACAGGCTACATTGAGATGTGACTAGCCCAAAATAAATTTTGTTTGGCTTCGCTCTTTCAGTCCTTGTCTCTCTCCTCCTTCCGCAACCGCAAAAACAGTCTTTCTTTTACGGCTCGGTGGTCCTGTATTCTTCTCTGCCATTGTTGGTTAACTTTGAACACACACGCGAGGAGGAGCTAGCTATAGTAGGAAGAAGCTACGCCGCCGCCGCCACCGCGCTGGTAAACACGGTTACGTTAGAGGCTGGTGCATTACGCAAGAAGTGTGATTGACAAGCCAGGAGCCAATCAATAACTTAGCTCCTTTGTTTTTGATTGGCTATAATCTAACATTTTCCCGCCACCTCCACAGTTTTTACAAGTCTGTTACAGGTTGATAAAGCGATTTTAAGTGAATCAGACAACTTAATAGTCGTAAAATCCTCTCTAATCCCTCTAATAGAACCAGAAAATTTGACTCTGTAAGTTAAAAACACAGCGATAAATGCTTTTCTTATTTTGGAAATATGTGTTTTATCTACAAAAGGGTTGCGCCAAGCAGCTTAATATATGATGTAGCTCATTAAATATCTGATCAAAGGTGTACCATTGATGGTTGAGCTGGACCAATCAAATTATGTTACGGTTAACTGCCTGTTCTTTTACACGAGTACCTCTCACGTCACTGCAGGTGTACCTAATGTTGTGGCCACGCTATATTCCTAGCAGACGAGCAGTTTTGTGTTTTTAGAAGCTTTCCGAGCGGCGCGCTGTCAGGTTGCGGGTGGTCCTCGTGTGTTTGTTTGACGAGACAGCCCCCCGTCAAAAGCGTCAACCGGCACTTCAAAACCAGCAAACAAAAAAGCAGCCCTGCCTCCTGTCTTTTTAGGTTTGTGTTTGTGTTGCGTCCCCGCTGCAATGTGCACACACTTGTGAGGAATTGTATTTATTTGAAAAGGAGGGCGGGCGTGGAGAAGAAAAAGTGACGGACGGGTCAATATCCTCGGTCCCTCTGTTGGGAGCCATTACACTTTTAGTGATGGTCTTCGCCACCCACTGTCTACTTCATTCATTATCTTTCCCAGCTGCACGCCGCCGCATCCATCTTCTCTCACTCTACCTGTCTCCCGGCGCACCACACACACGCACACACACGCATACACACTCACACAACTTAAAGTAGAACTTGTGTGCTACTCTCTGACAGCAAGGCCTTTAAAGATATTCATCAATTAAGGAGATGTTCTTCCGCAAGTTTTACATCAGGGCCAGTTTTGATCCTACATGCAATAAGGAGGAAATATAAAATTAGAAAAAACAAAATGTTAGACACAGGCATCACAAATATTATATATCACTGCAACTACTTAACCAAATGTGAAATAATACAATAACAATGAGCAATGATGGAAATGTCCTACCATGCAACGCTATAATAAACACACACAAACAGGAAGTCTTCCATTTTGGTCTGAAGCGACAATTTTTAGAATTGGCCATTTCCAGTGTGCTTCAAAAGACGACTTGTCCTATAGATTTGTTTTATTTTGTTTGTTTGGATTTTTGAGTCTTGACAAGCCTAATCCTTCTCAGCCATTGGTGCAGATTAGTGGCTTTCATAAGATGTTTGCATCCTGCTCTCTAATTTTGTGCGTCATAAGATAAGCTCGCAAAATTGGAACACGGGTCTCTGGGGGGGACTTTGAAATAGGCACAAGTTAATATAAAATAATGTCCATCCAAACAATATAAAATAACAAATAATGTTGGGTAACCACTTGGCGTTCATATTTACATGTTATCAACCGGTCTATTAGCAAGCAACATATATTATTACTTGTAAGATGCTTGTTTCTTTCTCAATTGTAGTGTAGAAGTTAATTGTTACTGTATTATTAAAGTTTCAAAAATGAGAAATAGCTAAAAATGAGAGAAACTACAAAATTAAACATATTGGACAAAACTATTGAAACAAATACTAGATAAAAAATATGCAAATATTGAAAAGTAGGCTTTACACAATCACGATTTTGTAGCCGATCAATTATGGGTGAGTTAAAAAAAAGAATGAAAAAAAAAGAATGAAAAAAAAAGACAACCGATCCGATCAGAAGATTGACCAATATATTTAAACAACTTGTTTATTTACTCTATAGTCAACTCTTGCTATTTGTGGGGGATTGGGAGCGGCCTCGCCCCCACACAGCCAACATTCGTATATAACTCACACCTATTGAAATGCATTGGCAAATAAAGAGAAAATTAAACCCTAAAAATTCTCCCCAAAATGCTACTAAACAGTCAACACACGGAAAATAGGGGGGGGAAAAATAACACCCTAAACATTTTTTTATAATAATAATAATAATAATAATAATAATAATAATTAAAAAATAAGTCAAAAATACTTAAAAGAAATATTGAAATATTAGATTAGATTAGCACAGAAATAATGAAATATTAGACAGAAAATGTACAAATATTATGAAAGAATATTCAATACTAAACAACAGACACAAAATAACAAAGAATAATGGACCAAAATATTAGATGAAAAACAACAATATTAATTACAACTCAAACAATATTTTTTAAACCACAAAAATATGATTGCAAGTGAAACAAAAATAAACTTTACATACTTTTACATCTTTTATTCTTTCCTTTGCACGAGCATGAATAAATGGCAGTGTGCTGTGCTGTCACAGCAACATAATGACAATTTTCCACCATGCAAAAA
>NC_141255.1:8983165-9178165 GCF_054856555.1 Leptonotus elevatus
GGACTTAACTAAACTACTGCTCAAATTGCTTGTACAGTGTTCTGATGATGACTTTTAGCTTTTTGTTTGGAGATTTTTTTTTTGCCAGCAAACTTATCAAAGTGTTGAGGAAGGAGTATGAGCCCAGTTGCTTCGGGCCAAAAGAGTCACGTGTGTGCTGTCAACTCCTACCTGCCAATTAAACGCTGGCAGATGAAGAAAAAAAGAAGAGATAAAAAGTCACGGCGAAGGAGCAGGGGGTGAACGAAAAGACGACGTAGTGCGAGGAAAGCAAACATCAGATGGAAGAAAAGGCAAAAAGAGGCGAGTTGGCTCCCCGCATGATGACGAACCACCTGCTCCTGACTGAATTAGCTCTTTCTTTTACCTTCCATCCCAGAGTACATAGCTAGCCTTGTTAGCTTAGCTGGCTAAGCTTGATTTAAGTAGGCCGAATGTTCGCATTTTGGACAACAAACTAAAAGCAGAATTGCATTTCACTCAGCTTGGAGCAAGGACATAACATCATAACAATCGGGAGCATATTGCTAACCGCTGTTAGCTTAGCTGTTGCTACATGGTTAACGATACAGTGTTACCTCCAAATGTATCATTTACATCTAAGATGTTGTCATTTAAACGAATCACATGACAGAGTGAAGCAAAATGGCTAAATTGGACATTTTCACTTAGTGGTGTACTCACTTTTGTTGCCAGCAATTACTGGCTTCCGAGGGGTATCTCTCTAAATCACCGTATGATACAAAATACATTAGATCTCTACAATGAAAGCAAAACGCCATCAAGACGTGATTGGTCACGTCAGGCAACAAAAAAAACGCCTTTACCTTTGCGACATGATCTTGTAAGCGTCCGGCAGGTAGCATCTGGTGTTCTCCATCTGCGCCGGGTCAGCGTCGCAGATCTTGTCGTCGGTGCGGCCGTAGTTGGCACTCTCAATCATGATGACGTCAGTGCCCGGGCAGCGCAGCTCGATGGGGTAGCCTTCGCACGACAGCTCCCGACGCACCACCGCCATGGGGATGGGCGCGCGGCTGAAGGCTGCGTAGGGGGCAACAAAAGGTGAGGTGAAGCAGCATGTGGCTTATCTGGTCCTCCTGTTTCAAATTACTACAGCGGAGGCAAACTGGTAAAAAAAAAAGAAAGAAAGAGAGAGACTTTTCTGAGGTACTAATTATGGTGTTATTTCATTTTGTTTTACTCATCATTTGAAACAGGCCGCAATGTGCGCTCAGCATTGGAAACAGTGGCTCGCCAATAATTGGACTCACTTTGGGGAGAGTCGAGAGGGAGACAATGAAAGCCATCAATTATCTGACGCTTAATGGCGATGTTTAATGCTGTTGGGACAAACTTTGCAGAAAGTGCCACTTTGATAAGTGACAAGCGAATGCCACCAATCCTGGTTGTTTGTTTCTTTTTAAATGATGACTCTTTTTCTTTTTTTTTTTGCCCCACTTCTCTCAACCCAAATAACCAAAATATTTGAGTATATTGCAGTATGTTTGCACACCACTGCAATTTTTTAATGGTTGCAGTCTTTGTAGGGTTATACTGTGTTTACTCACTGTGATTGTTTATTTTTTACAGAACAATATTTGGTAGCACTTTTGTTGGAGAGTTATATAAAAAAAATAATTAAAACGTCTATTTCAAAACTATATTTTATCCCACTTTTGAGGCCAGA
The DNA here is from genome assembly GCF_054856555.1 of Leptonotus elevatus. Classification (NCBI taxonomy): domain Eukaryota; kingdom Metazoa; phylum Chordata; class Actinopteri; order Syngnathiformes; family Syngnathidae; genus Leptonotus; species Leptonotus elevatus. Next base: position 8,984,853 of record NC_141255.1, read on the forward strand.
AAGTATAATACATTCCCATCTCTACAGCTCCGCAAATGTCAGAATTGGAGCACTTCATAATCCCAACATGATCATTAAAAAAACATCAGAGCAGGAGGCTGCCATCATTGGCACCACCAGCCGGCACTCCCCCAGCGGAAGAGGGTAGATGTCTCCGATTACCCGGTTAGTCTGCGACTGTCGTGTAATTACATATTTGATTGATGGGCTAGATGCACGGGGATACATGAACGAGTGACGCTTCACAGAAATGGTGCACCTCCCCCCAAAAAATTTCCTCCCAAAGGGGACTTTTGAATTCGTTAATAAGGATCAAGGGCCCGATTCCGTGCTGATTACCACTCAACTGAGTGGAAGTAACAATGACATTTAAAAGATCATCATTAGTAAAGAAATAAGAGCCTTGTACTTCATTTAGTCTCATGTGGAAATGTGTCAAGAAGACGTTAAGGTCAGCCATCATTTGGATCTCTTAAGTTGGAAGTTCTGGATGAAGCTGTGCGACTGTACAACATCAAGCCTCATTTTGTCATTTTTGTCATTTTCTGAACGCTTCTGTTCGGTCGGTTTCTCAGGAAGGTTCCCGGGTCAATTTGACCCAAGCTATGTGTCATGATAAAAACACAGCCTGATATGCAAATATTTCAAATGAACCATTCAACAAGTTTCATCTTGAAATATTACCATTTGTAGTTATTTAAGTTTGAAAGGGTATGTCTAATGTTCCAAAAGCATTCCGATAAACATTAGCAGCCAACCATTTTAATTGAAAATTGTTGGTGCCAAGATTCATATTGAAAAACTTTTTTTTTTTTGTTCCTTAACTTGAAAGTGGGTCATTATGACCCACAACATAGCAGGAGGGTTGACTTAAAAAGCAATTTCAGTTTTACTGCAGTAATCCCCCAGACTTTTCATACACACTTATGTTAACATTTTCATCTATTTGCATTTGTTGTGCCCTTTTTGAAACAGCCCAAGAATGCCCACAAAATGGTGCCCAAGCCCTTTCTTGTAGGAGAGTACAACATTGATGTCAAGAAAGTACGTTAAAGTGATACATCGTGACGTAGAGACAAGCTTTGTATGATGGGGCGGAGTTACGTTTAACCTGGGTTGTTACCGAGCGCATGCATTCACACAATTTTCCAGAAGACCATTGTTGTATAATAAAAAACTTGTAGGCTACAATTATGGGTGTATTACAACAGGAACACGTAAAACGTAGCAAACTAAGCTAACTGGGCCTGTGCGTGTATGTGTGTGTGTGTGTGTGTGTGTGTAAGCGACTTCATTGAATTAATGGCAGAAAGATGGAAGACAAAGGCAGAGAGAAGACGGGGGAGCTGATTCGACACGTCAAACATCCAGACGGGTCCCGCCCCCACGGCGAGTGATTCATCGAATTCGATTAGACCAATGGGAGCCCGTCACACCCACTTCCTGGTTTGCAGCATTATTAACCGAAGTAGCTCATTTGCAAGAGTACTTTGAAGGAAGGGGTCTTCGAATGGTACGCTTTTTCAATAATGCATGAGGGATTATTTATCTCCAAGTGAGAAACAGTTCAGGCAAATTGTTCTCCCAAGTAAATGATGTTTACATTTGGCCTCGGGCAACACGACTCTCAAAGGCTTTTACGCCGAGCAGAAAATTAGCCAGCAACTGAAGTGTCAGAAAGAAAGGAATGCAAATGCAAATGCCACAAAAGGCCGCTTCATGATCGCATAATAATAAGTTTATTTCTCTAAGTATGCAACAATTTATATCTCCTAAAATCCATATTTTGGTAACTACACCAACTGATGCAAAGCAAAGGATAAAAACATCTCTTATTATTGATTTGACGGTGACGCTTACGAGCAGAAAAGTCCCAAATTGGGTAAGGCCGTGCGCTATGAGAAACACCTGCCTTGTAGCGCTCGCATTTCCACCAACCGCGCCGCCGTTTGACCTCGCCGTCGATACCCGTCCTCATTAAACACCGCTCGGGCCGATACCCGGCGGCGAGAGCGATTTAAACGGCATCACTCAGCGCTTTCTCAGCGGCGAGGAGATGCTAATTCATTTATCCGGGAAGATATATACGCGAGGCGCCTATAAAACACGCAGGTGTTTAACCCCACCCTGCCACCCGCCACGCTGCTGTCAATCATCACGCTGGGCCCGCGACTTCTGACAGCAATTTGGCGATGTAACACGGTGACAACAGACGCGGCGGGCCACGAGGGCCATTTTTTCCCCACTCCAAATATCAAGCCGGTATTGATTTTGCATCCATTATAGAAGGGCATAAAAACAGAAGGGATTTGTAGGTGACGTGCCAAATGGAGGTGTTCTTGGGAAGTGGGATTTTAATGTACACGACTGTATTCCTCAAACTGTGCCACAAACGAATGCCTCCCTCAAATAGACGCATCCCTTTTCCCGTCAGGGTGTCAAGGGTGTAAATGTTTGTTATATGGTTAGGGATTAACATTAAAAAGACATTCAAACACTGTTGCATACCAAAACAGCAGCACCTACCATAAATCACTCTCAGGTCATCATATGCCAGATAAAAACATATATTGGCATGGACTTGTTTTTTTTTTTTTTTTTTTATTTGTCAGGAGTCTTCAGCGCGAGGGGGAAAAAAAAATCCATAATGATAATCCCCCAAAATATTTAAAGACTTTTCTGAGTGAGTCGTCGAAAGGATCAATTGAAGCAGGCCCGGGATTAAAGTGAATTCCCGTCAAGAAGGGAGCGTCCTCAAAGTGACACCTCTTCAAGGGCAAACTGTCAGTGGCTATACAAGCCCAGACTTTTTCCCCTCTGTGGCTTTGTGTGGCCTCGTCGTGACATTTATTACATCAGCATGAGGATTTTAGCATGTGATGAATTCATCCTGGCGTGGATGAATTGCATGCCTGTCGTGGCAATATTTTCTTGAATACTGTCGTTAAATAAAGGCCGATGACTTTATTCCGTGTGACGGAAAGAAGTCGTGGAATACATTTTGGACGCCCAATAGCATTGGCGTGGATGCTCGTCTCTCAGTATTGACAACATATGGTGTACGCGTCAAGCGTTGTTTTTTGGTATTCTCATTCTCACAATACCTTTTTAATGATCAAGAACAAAGTAATACTAATGATAGTAGTCATGCTTGTTTCTAGGCATTCTCAAAATACATTTTTGAGATGCGAATGGTGCATTCACGCACACTTTTGCTATTCAATTGCATCACCCTGAATACCGGGTGATTGTCTCAGCATTCTCACAATAAACACTCAACAACATTAGAGTGAATGCTAATCTCTAAGCATTGCCACAATTATCTCGGCACAAAACAATGTCTCTCAGTATTCACGATTAGCTCCAATTTTTATGTCCTAGCATTATCACAACATAGTGTTTTTCACGTTCAAAAACGTTCTCAGCATTCCCACAACACACACTATACAGTATATATATATATATATATATATATATATATATATATATATATATATATATATATATATATATATATATATATATATATATATATATATATATAACAGCGGATGCAGCGCCACATATATGCAATTCAGTTTTGTTGTCCCCACAGCCAAATGTTAAAAATATTGTGTGGCGCTGCATCCGCTGTTATATATATATATATGTATATATATGCAATTCCTATCCAAATATTAAAAATATTATGTGGCGCTGCATCCACTGTGCATAGTCACAGTGCTTGGAGAGTCACCTGCTTGTCACAAACCCTCACTGGGCACCCCCGCTTTTGAATACCGGCGTGTGGTTGAATCATTTGTTTAATTAATTAAGTCAATTAGGCAAATCCGAGGACACCTTTGAGAGGATGCAAGGTGGAATTAAAAGCGGATTGTGGAAATGCAGCTGTGACCACAGACAGTGGCCAAAGTGTACAGCAGAATTACGGAATCATCGGATTTGAAAACAAACCACTGGTTGCCATGGCGACGCCGGATCACCCTCTTTTTACGACACCGTGCGCTAGCATACGAGCTAACAAAAATGCTGAGAACTTAAACTGAGAAAGAAAAGAGGAAAAAATACAATGGCAATTCATGGGAAATGTTCGTCTCCCAGCGTTCTCACAATATCATGTGGGTAGTCAACATTGTGTGAATTCTTGTTTATCAGCTTTGACAAGATATTTTGTGATACACAGCATTCACACAATACATTTTAATATTTGTTTTACACAATGCCATTAGTGTGAGTGAGTGTCTCTCTCTTTGTAGTTTGCTTTTTGTTTTTCCCGTTCTCTTGCTTTCAGCATTCTCACCCCAATGATTTTGAGGCACAATAATATTAACAAGAATGCTTGTCTATTTTTTTTTTTTTTTTGACATAATACAATTAGAGTGAATGAGTGTCTCTCTGCAATCACAATTAGCGGGAATGTTCATCTCTTTGCAGTACAATTTTGGTTTACTAGCTTCTTGGCAAGCTCTAATATTGTATGAGTAATGTGATCGCTTTAAATATATTGTCAGGCAGGATTTTTGTTTTTAGCACAGAAACCAACAGGGGGCGCTAATAAGTGAAGGACGTGATCCATTTACGACCACTCCGTCTCGGATTGCGCCGGGCGGTATTAGGCGGAAAGAATATCAAATCTATCCTAGAGCCTTTTACATGCACGGGAACACAAGATTAATGTGCCTGCTGTTTGCCGCATTGATTTTTCTATTGTTATTCACTGTGACCAAAAACAATGGCGCAGGAGAGTGGGGGGTGGTGGCCGTTTCATTTATGTGCATTTCAACGCGGTGACAGCAATTGTTTTTTCTTTTGTTTGTTTTTAGGTGACTTATGTTGCTACCCTCCACCCTATACCCTAACCCTAACCTCGTACACGCCCTGATGGATGTCCATTCTTGCAGACAAAAAGTAGGCCAACATTCTCCAGCGTACACCTCTCAGGGGAAATGTCAAGGTGGAGAAATTCCCTCTCCAGCTCCACAACTGCCTGCCCTATCATAACAATACATACTTGTCTCTCAGCATTACGACAATACATTTTGGAATGAAACGATACATTTTTGAACCACCGCAGAATTTGTGTTTTTTCTGTGGTCTCTCAGCATCCAAACACTACATTTTTTAATGCAGAATATCACTAGCAAATGTTTGTCTCTCAGCATTTTCAAAAATACAGTATTGCCACCAAATAGCATTCAGTATTCCGATTTAGTGCAACTGGACTTGAACATACCCAGAGCGGCTGGAGCAAAGAGGCTGGCAAGGACTAGCAGGCGTGCGGTCCACATGGCCTCCCCTCCTCGTACCGCCCGCTGCTAACGCTGGTGTTCAGCACTCAGGCCTTCAGATCAGAAAGCAGAGTGACGGTTTCTCTTTGGTGTCACTCGCACTGCTGCCTGCTGATGTCCGAAGCCTCCTGGGAAGAGAAATACAAATGTAACGTCAAATGGCCTGTGTATACACAACAGCGGGATTAGGGTCACGTTATTGTTTGGGTTGACAGTGATGGAGTTGTGATAGAGTAAAGGGTTGGGTTTTGGTGGTAATGCTTAAGGGTAAGGGTGTAAAAGGGCAAGGGTTATAGGTGATTGATCAGGGTTCTGTGAGTTTAGAGTGAGGGCTATGTTTAGGTTTGTGATATTTATTCAGATCAAAGGGAAAAACCCTCTCACAATTCTACCTCTAATCCTCAAAATTTGGGGTTTAGGTAATTGTTTAGAGTCGGGTACGGTCTAACATGAAAAGAATCATGAAGGGTTTTAATGCATACTATGAATTTCAGTGACCTCTTGACTGGTTGATGGTCTGTAATCTGATGAGATAGCCCCCATTAGTGGGATACAACATGATCTCCAATGATTAGGCCTTCTATTATCCAAAAGCAGACACAATCTGCTTCAACGACATAATCTCTGCAAAGTGGTGCAAGGCAAAGGACGGCAGATACAATCCCACCGCATTGAAGAGAGTGCTTTTCCATCGGGGGGCCTCATATTAGCCCACGGGCAGTTGGTTCACGGCCCTCTTGCTCTATATACTCGAGACATGTTGGGGCAATGATTGCGCTGGCATGTAACAATTTTATAATCCTAATCCTGATGAGTCACAAAATCCCAGATTAGTGTAATCAGATTGTTTATGTTGGAGATAATGAAGGGTTTATATGAAGAGGGCAGCTATCAAGAATCCAAGGTGCAGCACTTAGACCTGCACCAGTTTGACCATTCGAGGAGACACTTTATTAAGGATTTGTGGAATTCTATTTCAGCAACAGCGGGCAATATTAGTGGGGGTAACCAACTAGCTGGTGCAGGTTTGGATTAGTGGGTTTTGGGTGAGTGAAAGAGGATTTAGGGTTTGGTGTTATTGTTTAAGGATTGGATTAGGGTTTACATTTCAGATATAGTTAGGGTATAGAGTAAGTGTTTACAGTTTGGTTTAATTTAGAATTGGGGTATTGGGTATGGGTATATGGTTAGGTATAGTGTATGGGTTCAGGGTATATCATAAAATTAGGTATATGGTTAGGGTTTGGGGTTTTCTTTGGTGTATATAAAGTTGAGAAGTCTAGGTTTTAGGTATAGGGTTAAGGAATAGGGTGTAGGCCTATAGTTAGGGTTTAGAGATAGGATTAGGTTGAGGATATATATTAAGAGTATAGGGTTAAGGTATAGGGTTAGGTTAGGTAAAGGGTCCAGTAGGTTTAGGATATTATATGGGTTTGGGGTATGGGAATCTTGTTCTTTTCAGATATCAAGAATATACATGGCAGACTGTCCGCTAAGAAACTCCACTAAAAGGAGACTAGACTATCACAGTAGTTAATTTGCTTCCTAAATAAATGAAAACAAGTACAGGAAGAGGCACCCGTCGCCAAGCAAGCGCATGATAAAATATATATTTATGCGAACAGCTTGGACGAGGTTTAAAAAAACAACAAAAAACAAGATAGTTGCCCAGCAATGCCAACTTGTCTTGTATTCCAGAAGGAGTCTCGTGTGATACATTACGCCACTGACGTTTCAAGGGTACCTCTAGTGGGGGGGATTTAAGATAACTCCCTTAGATACTATGGCCAACGTTTAGCAAGTCCAGTGATAGCTGTTCCCAGCAACATCAAGGGGACTACTTTATCACATTTCACTACTTTGGCAAAGTCGTCTTTTTTTAGTTAATTGCTTAGCTTTTCCATTGCTTCGGAGCTACTTAGATGGATCCTTTGAAACCTAATCAGTTCAAACAAGGCCTGATATTTACACAGTGCCCCATTTAGGTTTTTTAACAAGAGATTCAGTCACTGATAGACCAGTTCCAACCTGCACCTCAGATTTCTAAGGTTGACACGAGACATCCCAACTCTGCTTGGCTAATTGCTCTGAAACTGGGTAAAATTAGCTTTTACCTTTGCTCCATAGTCACCTCGATGGACAAACCGAAACCTGACCATTTCAAGTAAGTCCGTATCATTGAACTTTTGACCATTCAGGTTTGATTGGACTACACAAGACGACATTAATTGTCTTCTTGCTCTGGAACAGGGTCCTAAACATTAACAATTGATTTGAACAAAGCCTGGTGAGTCCTTTACAGCACCATGAGAGCTTTATGCTTAAGAACATAAAAATAAAAATAAATGAACGGAATGTACAGTACACAAATTTACATGTCAGCCTCTGTGCATTTTGCGTGATGCAAATATTCTGAGAACAAAGTTTCCAGAGCTAGAGGACAAAAGAGAGCTTTCATTCACGGAGATGCCAAGCCATAACAATACCGAAGCACAGACGTTAACTCGATGCTCGGCGCTGTGATGGGGTCACTGACTCACACACACACACACGCACACACACACGCACAAGTGGTCTTTCTAGTCACACAATCCGAACATGTTGTAATGAAGTGGGATCACATTCCAATGACAGATGCCTATCTTGCATGGGTGTGGGCTACCGCAGGAGCTAGGCTGGCCGTGTGCATTTATGCAAATGAGGTGTATAATGAAGGTTCATCTGTGGCAGCACTCTCACAGGTTTTCATTGATGAGCACTCGCCAAGGGAAATCTTCAGCGGTCGGTGATTAAAACCAAGACGGTCAGATTGATATGGGATTATTGGATGGCCTCGAACTATTAAATAGTCGAACACAAACACATTATTTCAAACTCATCTTACAACATTACACACACACAAAAAACATTTTGATTTTTAATACAAAAGGATTCTTTATTTGTAGTTACGCTTACTGTATCCAGAGGTTTCAAATCCAAACACTGCCAGTTTGGCTTTAGCCACAGGTACCAGCGGGTAAACAGTGAGCTTGTTTACTTTCTGGACCTGGATTTCACACCTATGACCGTACCTTACTTAGCCATTACCATCTGATCAGCTGTCTACCTCCACCACTGCCAATAGCAATCAAGAACTTTCTCTGTATCTTGAAAGGTTTACCAATCTACTTCCTCTCCTATGGCAACACAGAGCACAAAAATAAGCAGACAGGCATGCATAGATTAGTTTTTCACTGGCAACTAGGTGAAGGGTTGATTGTATTGGAAAGCTGAAGATGAATTGGCTGTGTGACAGCCCTGAAGCTTGACAACGTGCGGAGCAAGGCATCCACTTGCACAATTGGCTCCCCCCGCAAGGGACCCCAACACAGCCAGCTAGTGACATGCAGATAATAGCGCTAACTTTAGCTTGCGCGCTCACTGACTGGTCCTCCATGATCAGCCTCTTGAGTGTGACTGATGGCTCTGTTTAGGTAATGGGACCGCCCACAACCCAACCCTTCCCTCCTGAGCACATCCTGACCCATGAGGGGAAATAACACAGAAAACGACAAGGTGCACAGCGGGGATTATTGCACACTAGATTGGCTCAAGGTGGGCCCAGGTACCACGGAAACCCTTACTTGTCTGCCATTTATTGGGCACCAGAAGAAATTGGCATGCTCTGCTCACGACTGAGGCGTTCAGGTACGTTAAGACGGTAAAAGCAGTCTGACCTCAACGCGTATGGATTTCAGCGTCAATATATTGCTGGGCTGCGGTGCCAACGCAAGCAGTTTTTACACAGATCCGGGTCAGCGGCATTGGCAGAGTTATTGGTATGATGGATGTGCGGCACAGCAAAACATGACCTTACCTATGTCGGCACGACTGTCACGGAATTCTTGAGGCGCGGTAAAATCGGTCAGCAAGATGGAGCCCGCTTGAAACCGGACTAGTATAAGCCTTTGCTGAAAAAGCTCCTTCTGCATTGCTACAGAGTCACTGACAAGCAAGTCAAGACCAGAACACTGCCCGTTATATCATTCAAACAGTACAACATAAGTCGTTTCTCCGGAACAGAATGAATGAAGTCTTATTTCCATTTCTCCAGAGTCATTTAAAAGTCACGAACCATTTAAAACCTGACAAACAAGTTGTAAAAATTATAACACTGGCCACCTGCTCAAAGGCATGCACAGTATGGTAAGAACCACGCATTGTCATTCTGATCAGCCCATTTCTCTAGAATAAGGAGAATCTGACCTTTTTCCGTTGCACTAGCGTTACTAACTGGACCACTTGAAACCTGACAATCAACACCGCCTCCCAAAAGGTTCTTAAAAGTACAAGCTAGGCAGTTTTACCCAGTTATCTCTCAAATCTGGAACAGGGTGAGTTTCTCACATGCTCCGGTGAATTAGAAACAGCAGAAGGCTCTTTCGCTGTTTCCAAAGTTGAGTTTCACACTTGTTTCTTTTGCAGGCTTATTTGTATTTGACTTCAGGTCTCAATTTCCTCCCGACTAACACACCACATGCATAATTTTCCACTTCATTCACAGTCAGATTTGAGGAGGAGGAGGAGGAAAAAGCAATGACACACACACGGAGACGTGCACGCACGCACGCACGCACGCACGCACGCAAACATCAATTATAGCTCGGCGTCTGCGTCCGCGCTACACCAATGTCAATAGCGCTGATCCCAACAGCGCGTTGCATTTCAATATCATTATCTGATGTCGTGCACAAAATCTAATGAAATCTTTAAAACAGGAATTGCACAGCGTCCTCAGCCAGGCAATACACTCAATCCAGAAGTGATTACCACGTTAATACCACCTTCCATCTGCTCTCTGGGACTATTTTTTTTGGCCCAAAATAATATAGAAATAAACCATAACAGCACTGTGGATTCCTTTTAGTGGCATTGCAAAAACTTTCAACACCCCGGACAGAGATGGTGCGCACCCTCTATGGCGCATGCTGAATTCCAACATTCCAACCGTTTCCTACCACTGACATATATATGCGTCGCGTATGTTACTCAATGTTGAAAAGGATCTCAATCAGCTTGTTATTAAACCACTGTGATGACAAACTCATTGCTGTAGATGGCGGTGTTGTATTATTCGGATTTAAGATCAGCACAGCTTGTGAGTAGATAATCATGCATACATACAAAAACATAAACTGTGTGTTTCTTACCCGTATAACTGCAAATAAATTATTGTGCCATCAAAATCCTTTTCTCAGTCTTGTTTTTTTTTTAGTTTGAGGTGTCAGAATAGCAAAACATATTTACGTCAAAGGCATTGGTCTGCTTAACATGTTCTCACAAAAAAGCTTGTTTTCTCTGCTTTTTGGTTAGAAAAAGGTCGTTTTGATGAAACCACACTTTGATCTATTTCTGATTACCAAAGAATGAAAAAGGTTGGTTGCGATCCCTTCTCCCAAAGGCTCTCCTCCAGAAAATTCACAGATAATCATCTTTAATGGAGGTGGGTGTGTTTGTTGTCCCCCGCCCCACCTCCCCGCCCACCCCCACACCACCACCACCTACCCCCACCCCACCCTACCCCGAGCCACAGGGAAGAGGCGCCTGCCAAGCATGCGAGTGTCGAGAGCTCGCCGTAGTCAGACGGTGGGCTCTGGCAGTCCTCAGACGAGAAGTGAATGGAGTTTGATTGGTCTGGGCAAACATCCTCATGGGGTACGTCTCCAACAAAGAGAGCAATACACGCCTCTCTTGTTGAGGCAAATGCTCTCAGGGCTGCAAGAAAAAAAAGAATCACCGCCGCCGGTCTCGAGGTGCCTGATCTTAGCGGGACCTCAAACACCCGATGATAGATCGCTTTGCTCCTTGAATTCTAAGTCTTTCTTTTGTTTTATCCAAGCTGTCCAGCAGTGTATGTTATATTTTCTTCTTTTTTTTATTTTTCTCTTTCTTTTTGCCGAGCTGTTATGTAATCAAATTAATATGCATTTGTTTTTGTTTTTTTACATCCATTAGTTAGTCAATGAGGAGGGGTGAAGAATTCATTTGAAAAGTTTATGTACTCCTATTTGTTGTGACAAAATGGAATGAATCAAATTCATCAATACCCATTTCAATGACTTGGATTTTATTTAATAAAAAAAAAAACGACTCCACTGAAGAGTCTTAGTAAAAGCACTTGTACTGCACGGTAATCTAAAGCCGCGCTGGCCTCAGGCTCAAAGAGAAAGAGCCGAATTAGGCCCTTCTGTTACAGTCTCCACCATTAAAAATGCACAACATGGATCGGCGTAAAGGATTTGGATTGATACAAACGAGGGCTGAGGGATTAAACTGGAAAGAATAAGACATGTAATCTTGTCCGTGAGGGGGATATATACAGCGCTCCACGGCACATTTTATTCCATGCCGAGTGAAGCAATCACCAATGGAGTCCTCGATCCAAGTCCCTAATTGCACCCTGGTGCAGTTCTACTCGTCCACTCATGCCACAAACTCTTGGGCCCACTCGAAGTGAATTTCTGCAGTGTGAATGATGAAGAGCTGAGAATCTGTGGAATGAATGAATGAAATGCAATTATGTAAAATATTATTCTTTGTTGTCACATGGGCCCAACAAGGCCCTTCGGTCAATACTCAGACAGATAAATTCACTGGTTCATGTTTATCTATTAAACAATGGGCAAAACCCCACGCTATAGTCACTTTCTGCTCACCATGCATACCACCACCCACACACTTCATGTTGTTTATTTACTGTGTGCATATTATATACAGTAACTACATCACACTGTAAAGTTAGTGTCATCTGAGATGCGGAGTTAGGACCCAAATGCTGACAAGACTCTGGAGTTGAGAAACAGAGTATTTATATATAAAAATACAAATTAATCACAAGGAGCAGGGCTGGATTCAGAAGAAGAGAAACCTGAGAAAAAACCTCGGCTAAAAAACCTCGACGCACTGAGAAAAACTGCCATTCAGTAACTCTCGCTAGGACGGTGCACAATTCTATATGACAGAGTAACGGCCTACTTGATAAAATAAGAGTGACTAGACAAACCGGGATTGGATAATTAAGGACCATAGCAACTGCATAGCAACGGACATCAACTACGTCATCACACCTTATGAGAACATAAGGGGCATAGCAACTGCATAGCAACTACAAATTAAGAGTGGCTAGACAAACCTAGAGTAGCTAATACAGGACCATAGAAACTGCATAGCAACAGACATCAACTATGTCATCACACCTTATGATAACATAAGGAATATAGCAACTGCATAGCAACTACAAATTAAGAGTGACTAGACAAACCTAGAGTAGCTAATACAGGACCATAGCAACTGCATAGCAACAGACATCAACTATGTCATCACAACTTATGATAACATAAGGACCATAGCAACTGCATAGCAACAGACAACATCAACTATGTCATCATAAATTAAGATAACATAAGGGACATAACGACTGCATAGCAACTACAAATTAAGAGTGACTAGACAAACCTAGAGTGGCTAATATAGAACCATAGCAACTGCATAGCAACTACACAATAAGACTGACTAGTTAAGAGTGACAAATACATCATCATTAAGGGGAAAAACGATTGCATAGCAATTATAAATATCATCACGATGGACAACTGCATAACAACTGACAACATCAACATCATGACACAATGACCAAAACACAGTCATAAACAGTTTGTTGTCTGTGTTTTGATTCACTTTCATTTTGTGATATTTTTACTCCACTATGTACCGCCGGGTCCGCATGAGAATCCTTTTTCTCAATTTGCCTTAGCTGGATAAATAAAGGTTCAATAAACACATTTTGAAAATGTCCTTGTCCTGCGGGCTTCTTGGTAGTCTTTTGTTCTTCAGCTCCGACGTGCAGTCATCCCAGCAATAAATTGTCTAAAAACAAGTTCCCAAATTGACGCCGCTTGGGTCCCCACTACCCCAACGGCTGCGACCCATCACTCATTTTCCAATCTCGTTCCGGGAGTATCCATCATACTCGATGGCGCCGCTCAACTTTGGAGATGGCAACAGACTTTTAGCGGGATGGGCTTTAATTCATCCTATAATTTGACGTGGCTATCATTATTCTCGTGGTGAGAGGCTTTTTTTATGTCATCGTTCAATTTGTCTGCCAACCAGTCGCCAAACTATCCGTTCGGAATTTGTCTGCACACTTTCTGCCCCTCGCCATGGACATATTTGCCTGGAAATATGAGCGCCGTCGCAGATGATGTTATTCTACTCGCCAGCCTAAGGCGTCAGCTGTGTGTGTTGGATGTCAGTCAGATACCCCCCCCCCCCCCCCACACACACACACACACCCCACCGCCGGCACCCATCGCCACCGCCACTCCCCCCACCCGTTTACAAACCAACTGGTCCAGGAATTGAGTGCCAGTCGCTTGGTAAAACCGGTGTCTGCGCCGTGTCCAAATTGAATGAGACTTTGGCACCCCTGAACTAATGAGAGTGTGTCGTCCCTCTCCAAATTGCTTCATTTCTTTGTCACTATCAAAACACAAAAATCAGTGACCTGAAGCCAGTCGTATCTATCACGAGTGGAACTTTCAAGCAGCTGTGTCTGAAAAGACACAATAGTAAGTCCGTCACCATTTCTACATTAGATATTCATCGAATCACCAGAAAAAAAATCCATCCGTCCATGTTTTGACCTAAGGTCGGGTCACAGGGGCAACAACCTCCCCTGCCACTCACTCCAGATCTTCCGGGTGACATTCCCAAGAACTCTCCAGTGTGTCCTGGATCATCCCGGAGGCGTCCAGAGGCACCCTAAACCAGATGCTCGGGCTCCTCTCGAGGCTCTAAACTCCACCCGGATGACTGAGATCCTCACCTTATCTCTAAGTGACGCCTTGCAAAGGAAACTCATTTTGGCCACTGACATCAAGTTCTTTCAGTCACGACCCAAAGCTACGTGAGGGTGAGAACGTAAGAAAAACAAACATCCAAGATACTGTAATTAAACTGCTCCACTTGTGGCCAGATCTCATCCCCAACCCGGAGACCTAATCCTAGACATAATCCTAATTTATAGTCCCCAAAAGTCTATAGCATTCTTGTTTGACACACAAATTTTCTAAGATGGTTACTCTCGACAAGTTCTTCAAGATTACATTTCTATTGTGCAAGGTGACGGTTAGCTCACACAATAGGATTAAAACGACGATGCAAAGTACTTCTCCGTTGCCCTGACCTGACCTGGAAGGAGCGAGGAGTAATTGTGACTCAAATTTCAAGGGCTTGGAGGCCACAGAAGCCGTTTGCTTTTTTCAAAGTGGGAAACTGGAGGATTGTTTGACATTGTGTCACACCGCAACCGGATATGTTGGACATTGTTCCATCGGGAACACGCCGAGGTGGCTGAAATCGCTCGGGGCCATCATGAAAAACCGGATTTACGCCGACACATTTCTGTGGACACACCTGAATGGTCGGGGAGCAGTTTTATGCGCCTCTCCCCTAGGAAACGTCTGCTTTAGGACTTTAAAAGCCCATTTCACTCTGCCAGAGGCGAAATACTGTAGTCGAGCTGAGGCCAAGATTTTAGATTTTAGACTTATTTACTACTCTTTCGCTTGTGGAAGGATGGATTCTTTCAGTCTATATTTTTTCTGCAAAAATTCTGTTCCTTTGTCAAGTTAATAATGCGGCAATTTGATTGACAGCTGCTGGTTATAATGTCACATGATTGTAATTGTAGCAGTTGTATAGTTGCTGAATCTCAATGCAGCAGACTCCAATAATACATGCACTCCTCTATTGCTTATTCAATAGAAAAATATTCATTTTACTGTTGCACGGGCCAACACTCTCCACGCACAGAATCCATTTAAATACCGAAGGACAAACATCACATTTCTGAGACAAGTGACGGGACAGAAAGAGTCGCCAGTCAACTCTCGTCCAATTCGTCAGAACTTTAATAAGTTGCGGAGCAGGCGTATAACAAAGTTTTCTCTTGTTTTATGTGCGGGCCGAAGTGTGTCTATTTAGTTAAAAGGCCGCCTGCCATTTTTCAAACAGTCACGGCGGCTTTGAATAAATTATGTAAACTATTTTTTTGTCCTTGTGCCAAACAGTCCATCTACTGAATAGTAATGACGAGAGCGGACGCAAATGCAAAATATCAGGCACAAAGGCTGAGCGGCCATTGGGACTGACTGACAAAAAGCTGATTGTTACCAAAAATGAAACTGTAATTTCATTATATTTTACTTCATCAAGTAGCAGCATTGTATTTTTTTTATTATTTTTTTTAAATACAGTAGTTATTATTAATTATAAACAATGATTTTTTTTTTTAGATTATATATTTTTGTTTTTTGAAATCTTGCATGAAATTGGACCAATTGTAGAGCGCGCATTTTATTTTACCTTTCTACAATTTATTATTCTATAACATTGTTTTAAAATATAAATTATTACCATATTTTATTGTTTATTAAATGTTTTGATTTAAAAATCTGTTATCAAAGAAAAAGTTGAATTTTACTTTATATTTAGAAGTAGCACCAATGTCATTTTATTTTTAGAAATAGAACTCTCATTTTATTCATATTCTTCTCTTCTTTTTGGGGGGATAAAGTAGCACTTACATTTTAATTTATACCTTTAAAAAAAAAATAATAGTCACAATTTTCTTTTGTTTGATTCTATATTTCAATTTTAGAAATATTTAATTTTCATTTTCTATTTATGAGTTCAACACCCCATTGGCAGACCTCATGACGTTCTGGACACAACCGATTTGGTATGCAAATGTGATTGATTACCTTATTTGCAAATGTCCAGCCGGACAGTTGACGTCCAATCAGGTGGCTCCCAGCATTCTTTTTATTCTAGAAGAAAACAGAACAGAATAGAGATGAAGGATGAAACAACACATTTTATTAGACAGCACGGGGACATCAGCACTTTCCAAAAGCACACGTTGAAAATCCTGATGTCCATTTGCATTTGGAATTTCCTTTGGGTTTTCATGATTAGGCCTGAGAAATGTTGCCATTTGAACACATTTCCCATGTCGACCGTCACTCAGCCAGCGAATTAATGTATTGATTGAGGATTTTTTTTTTGTAAATTCATCTGCCAATCATCTCTATGGCATAATTGGAACTGAGTGAGTGTGTCTGCCTGCGTGCATGTGTGTGAGTGTGTGTATATGTGTGTGTGGGGGGGGGGGGGTTAATGCAAATTCATCCCGTCAATGGCAGCACTAATAAAAACAAACACAAACTGTTTTGCTTCAGCAAATTGCATTAAGCTTAAACTATGTGCCTACCAAGCTATGTGCCTTATTTTCCTCTTTTGCGATAGCATTTTGTGTCTTACAAAACCTATACATTTTACTGGCTAAGTAAACCACCATGCTATGTGTCTCCAATATTTCACAAATGTGTCTTACTATTTTTAATCTACCACGTGTATTACTAGTATGCACCTAAAATCTTACTATTTTGTGTCTTCCCTGCTTTATGTCTTTTTGATACTATGCTACCAATAATGTCTCAAAAATCTCTCACATGCATCTTACTAACTTGCATCGTACAAACGTCATGTGTCTTACTAAATCTATGATCCTTGCATTTATGCAATGCACCTTGCATTTTGCACCTTACTAATGCTATAGGGAAACCGGGGCTAGTTGTATATATTTCTTGGAATCAATACATCATATATATATTTAAAAAAATGTGTACCAGATGAAAGAACAAAGTCTTAGATATTTTTTTTGTATTCATATCATTTTTATACTTTGTATCAGTGCAGTGAACATGTGACATGTTGCCCCACCAACAGGTAAGTTGTCACACTATATGGGGTAAGATGTCTTTAAGAACTGCTGGCATAGCTTTCAGCCTCAAATGCCTGTTCTCCCCCTCTTTTAAACTGAAAATTTAAGATTGAATTGAATTTCAAAAAATTAAGCATTTTGATTCATGGATGGATGTTTCATCATGAAACTTAAACCAGTCCTGACGTGGGCATATTCTAGTTCCAACAAATGGAAAATCAATTTTTAAACAATGAACCAGAACATGGCAAATTAATTTCAGCACTCATCAGATTCTATCATCAGAAAAATAATTCTGGCAAACGTAAACCGAGTTGCCAAAGGTGCATTTTTCATGGGCCCATTTTTTGCATATGTGACAACAAACCCCAAAATTACTGAGACAAGTTGCCCCAAACTACCATGTTGGCTAATACTTGCTCTAGTTTAAAGTTATTTTAAAACAGAGCAGTGACTGAAGCATGACAAGATAGCTGAATATCACCTCTAACGAGTCCAAATAATTTGCTGCTAGAATGTGTCGATGTACGACACCTGTTTCAAAATATATGAAGTTGAAGAATTTTACTGTGGGTTGTGTGAAACAGATAAGTGGCACTCATCTCAGCTCACAATGTGCTATTCTTCTTCTTCTTAGACAGTACACAACCCCTGACCATTTATACGAAGAAAACTAGTATTACCGTTTTTCGAAAATTGCAATGTGACAACTTACCCGTGATACAACAAGCCCCGGTCTCCCTACTTGTTATTAACGCTATGATTCTAACAAAAGCTGTTGTCTCACTTAATGTGAGAAATGGTGCTACTAAAGCTATGTGTCTTACAAAGCTACGCTTCTAACAAATGCGAGAGTATATATTTTACTACTTTGGGCCTTACTAATGCGTCACATGACAGTATTATGTTTTGTTCTTCATTTCAATTCTCGAGATTTCCTGATTGGGTCCTTAAAGAAAAGGCAAGGTGCAGTAAGTCGTGAGTGATGTAGTCGATGTGCACATCTGCTCGTCAGCGAGTCCGCTGGAAGCTGTCACATGCCCGGCAGGTTCCGGAAGCCGGGCAGATGGCGCGCGGTACAATTAGGCCCCCGCCAAAACCTCTCAATCAATCTCCTGGACGCCGTACCACCAAGCATTTGTCCATTCACACAACACGCTGCTCCACGTCTTTGTGTGAACCTCACCGGAGGCCGGCACAAGTGTTTCATTCACACCCAATTATTGTCAAAGGGATGTTATTACACGTTCCACTCCCACAAAAAAAACAACAACAAAACAAAAAAATGGAATGCGAGGGGTTCTCTTTGTTCTCTGTTTGTATCATGTAACTTGCTTGACAAAAAGAGAGTGAAAGTGATCGCGTGTAACGTACACCATTCGACGATTCAAACTCCGAGTCCTCGCTGTGTTTTGGGAATTATGCATGCTATTTTCAGAATTAATATGACGTGATGTCATTTCAAATTATAAAATTATTTCTTGGCGTTTGTCTACGCAACCCCAGAAATAAAGCAGGTGCGAGTACAACAAAAGCGGAAGAATTCCCGTCTGTCATCACGGGCTCACGCTGCATACCTATCAGGAGAATGTTTTTACACCGTCAATGAGATTAGCCATGTGTACTCTCCACAAAGCGTGTACATATTGAGGGGGGGCGGAGGGGGTTTAACAGCACTCGACGGGAATACAAAAGCCGGCGCTGGTGACTAAATGTTTGCACGGGACAGATCAGGCGTGCTGTGGTGTGTGCATTGCAACACCTGCATTCTGGGAAAACACGCTTTTGCGAAAAGGGAATTAGCAGGATTCTGATGAATGAACAAGACAGACGTGAATAACCCCGGCCCCAATATATTGCTTATCTGCGGAATTATGTTGCACAAAAGGGGCCTGATAAGCTCAGTTGAAGGAGTCACGGCGGAGAGAAACGAACCCACCCACAAGTCAAGACAAAGTGTGGTCAGTTAAGCATTGACGAGAGCATAGCTGAGGATCTGTGTCATATTTCTTATTAAGCCTTGAGGCAGTGAACGCAACACTAAGCAATGAGAAAGCAAGCCGTTGTGTTTAGCCTTAAAGGACAGGGGATATGCACCTGTGTGCGTGTGTGTGGCTAAAATTAGCTCATCTGTTAGCTTTGAGGTAGGTGGTCTGCTACATTTCACCTTGTGATTGCAAATTCCTGTTTAGAAACACAGTGACGAAAGGACCCCTGACATATCACCAACATCTTACCAATGCTTCTTAATAGTGCCATATTTATTAATATTGCAATGTCTATGCTATTGTGTGTGTTGATAAAACTGGGTGGACTTAATTCACAATAAGCAGGAATTTGGCAAATAGTGAGCATTACGTTGAAATATATATCTTCCTAATGCTATGATTATGCATTTCACTAATTCTGTTCGTTATGCAATCGTGGCCTAATTCAAAAAAAATAAGTATTCATTGTACTTTTTTGTTATTATTTTTCAAATCAGGAAGTACCGAGCGACAGCCAATGTGAGCCGAACGTGAATGAAATTTCTTTCAGGTTGTCACATCGCATCGGAGCGAATGCGCCATCAAGAACTTGTCCTCCTTAAAGCCGCCATCGCCGCAAAAGGCTTTCTTCTTTGAGGTTGCATATTTGCTTAAATACGTTGTGACAGGGCAAGCTTGATTCACTCAACGGCGATGACAGAGAAGCAGACGAAAAAAAGAGAGTCAACAGTGCATATTTCTCCTGAAAGGCAAAGTGTTAAGTTAGGCTACTCGGCGGGACGTTGATCATCGGGCCGGCTCGCTCTATATATTGATTAAACCATCCATCACTTAAATGCTACAAGACATTATTTCTAATTAAAAAGTAAGTCATAAATTGCACTCTTTATTGCCAGGCTGGGCTTGTAAATAAAACTCCGGGGGAGGGTGGAACCAGATTGCAGCTTCCTCTGCTTCCTCCCAAAAAAAAAGAAAAGAAAAAAAAGCTTCAGTTTGCGTACAGCAGAGATAAACAGATGCAAATCAATCATTTCTGCAGGTAGTTGCTTTTACATCTTTAGGAGCAGGGAAATTAAACAAATATGGAAATCGGATGTAAAATGAACCCTCGACTATGAGGTCATGTCAGCCAATCAGAACCCCGAAGAAAGACTTTTCAGGGAAAGATACAATTGCAGAAATAGTCCTGAAGAGAAACGAAATTCAACTTTTATTCGAAAGTCATTTGCAATTTTAGCACACCTTTGAAATCAAATCATGATGTCCACTGTAGTGATTGATCTTCGCCTTGTGAACCAGATTGCAGCCTCCACCTCATTCGCGCCTGAAAGTACAGACGGGTGCGGCGGCACCTTTGGGATACTTACGCCCGATGTAAACAAATGCAAATCAATAATTTCCGCAGGTAGTTGTTTTTACGGCCTCGGGAGCTGGGGATTGAACAAATATGGAATGTTTGGTATTGGGGGGGATGTAAAAAAGGAGCTTGACGGTGATGTATGATGATGAGGGGGTCATGAAAACGTACGGGCGCACTCCAGCAACTTTCTTTTACCTGCCAAACAACCATTTTGCTGTCCGAGACGGGACTTAACTTCGTCTCTTTTTTATCCCCGGCCATCAAGTCCACCTCGCAGCAGAGGGCACTTCACACCCGACAGCTTCTGATTACCGCCGCTTGTCAGGCAGCACCCCCCCCCCCCCCCCCCCCCCCCAACCCCCGCAGCTACCCAGTCATGGCGGAGTGGCAGGCAATTTTTGGAGGGAAAGGATTTGGGATTTCTCACCTTAAAATGGAGACAGGGTGAAAGAAAATGCAGAATGTCAGGTGCAATCATTATTCACCTGGCTTTAGTCGCCACACTGGGCGGATTTTTTCCACACAGCTAGATGAGCTCAGACCATGCAAAAATACTTTTTACCCCCCAAAAAAGGCTCTGGAGTCACATTTGGTTGAAAGTTTTGGCTACGGACGAGCGGTAAATCTGTCTACATCTGTACTATGTTGCTAACCAAAACAGCAGCATCTACCTAATCAGTCAAGCCTGACTCACAAAAGCTTTGCAAGATTTCTTTCCCCCTTTTCCTCCCGCACACGTGCTCATCTTAGAGTTCTGTTGTAATGTATTGGGTTTTGGTCTGCTTTTTTTTTTTCCAGGTTCATGCCGTGCTCCCACTTTAATTTATTCACTCCCAGTCATTTTAACTCTAAGCAACCTCCTTCGCTCCTGGCTGTTTTACTGGATTTTGACTGATACTGCAAGGCCCACAGAATATTGTGTTCTATGGCTATAAAAACTTGTAACATACCTAAAGAAAGATTAGAGTCTCTTTCATCAGGAAAAAAAAGTATATTTCTATCTGTTTCCGTTTTGCTGAAATGAGCATTAGAATATAGCTAAGTTTCATCAATATTCACATTCCTGTTGGAATTTAGATGTTTCTGGGGTTGGTGAAAGACTCTGGTTGGTAACCCGGTGGGTAGTAGGTAATGTCTGGTCGGTGCTGGATTTCACTTTCCTTTCTTTTCTTTGATCCTTCCTCGGGTCTCCTGACAACCTCACGACTCTAGCTGGATTCTGAAGTATTCGGTTTACGTGAACGGTATGGGATTTTTAATAGGTTTTAGGTGAACTAATGAGTACACATTCACACGCACGCACACATGCACACACACGTACATGCACATACTCACGCACATACAAAATAAAAAACTATTTAAAAAAAAGAGAGCAATGATGATATGTCGAATCGGTAAAATTACCGAATGAACAATACTGAGCTCTCTCTCTCAAAAAAAAAACAAAAAAAAGGAAAAAAAGTATATTTCTATCTGTTTCCGTTTTGCTGAAATAAGCATTAGAATATAGCTAAGTGTCATCAATATTCACATTCCTGGTAAAAACACTGACAAAAAGAGCTTGTTGCAACATGGCCTGGCTGATCTCTTATAAGTCTGCTGCCACCTACTGGCCGTTTTGTGTAATAACTACCATTGCTTTAAGCCACCTTCATGCCAGAACCTGCATAGGAAGCTTGGGGTGCTGATAGTAACCTGCCAGGCTTCACATTCTGTCTTCCTCTGTTGGTCATTGTTATAACAATACTTTGCCAATAAAGCTGATTCAGATTCTCATCTCGACCAAATGGCTTGCGTGTAACGAAGGTCCAACACTGTTGATGTTGAATGACAGCGCTTTGCATGACTGACCAAAGAAACCTCCAACGGGGGCGTGTTTGACCATAATGCCCTTGTGAGGACGTTAAGATTTGCCTTGTGTTATCGTAAAGCGCCGCCATTTGTTTTCACGTCGGGATTTCTGCCCAGGTGTCTCCAAATCATGCAAAGCAGGTCGTTTGCATTGAAAGGGAGACCTTTTCGCGGGCCCCCAAAGTGTCAGCACGCGTTCACCAATTTGAACGGCGTCCAGAGCCGGGGCCGCTTCGGTTACCCGGGAAACGGCAACCGGCGAGGAAGCAGCAGCCCAAACCCGTCTCACGGATACCGAGTCCAGCATCACAAGCCTTCTAAGTGACCATGTTTCTCTGAAGGCACACAGTGCTTAATGAAGAGCAACGCTCATAAAGACACATCGATGCGAAAAGTGCCGTCGCCGTGACAACAGCAGCCGGATGAAATTACACTAGAGTTTGTGTGTCGTTATATCCCGACGAGCAAACTGTTTGTAATGGCTGGAAACGCGTTGTTAATGTTAGAAAATATTGGCTCGGGTGCTATTTTGTCCACGGCTGCTTAACATTGGCAGGCACACAACAGTATGAGGTCATTTAAGCCAGTCAGACACAGGAAGAAAGTCCATTTTTGAAAAAGCAAAAAATAGGCCTTTTAGAGAGCCTTGTAAAGTCAAACCATTTTTAGCATACTAGCACACGCTGGACATTAATAAAGGTTAAGGTACTAAGTGACGCGACCTTGTCTACGTCAACTCTAGTGACAGATGTGAAAATGAAAACCAGTTTGACTTTGCTTTGCGTTAGACTTGCGGGCACGAACATAGGGCTCGCCGTGTCAACTGGAGTGACTGTTGCGCAACTTTGACACCAAAGAGTGAAAACTGCTTTTGGGCTCGCCGCCTTAACCGATGGGAGGTCTTTTTCATTGGCGTCTGAATATAGGCGAGTCGTGCGCACCAGCGTGACATGTTGAGGACGAGGCGTCTACGTAACGGGGGGCAGATTTACGGCCCCCTGCTGCTTTCATTTTTATTCAAATGTTTTATTTTCACCTCGCGCCTAATGTCATTACTCCTGCGTCAGCAACATTCACCGCCCTCGCTCTTTTTTTTTATGCAAATGAATTCACGTGTACTAATATGGGATTACCCTGGAATGCGTCTATAGTCGAGCGTGGGTTGCGCCCCCCAAAAGCCGCAGCCCCCCACGCTGTCGTGAAAACAATACGAGCCCCCCGCCGACTTATCAAAAGAGCTGATATGGCACTTTCGCCCCCGGTGCCAGTTTTTATGCCTTGTTCCTGTTGAATACGGCGTCGTAAAAAAACAGGCATTAAACCTCAATGGAGGGCTGTGGGAGCAATGTAAACAATGTATGCGGCTAAAATATGCACGACCGCTGGGAAGGGAATGAGAAATACGGTATAGTTTGCACGGGTGAACCTAACAAAGTGATTGTTCCTACCTTGGCATTGAGCTCAGCACCTTAGTTGCCCATCGCCACCTTCCACATCATAAAGCCACCACCCGTCCTAAAAAGCCCACAAACAAAGAACTCCTTTTAATCCTTATGTCGCAGGTGAAAGATTAAACAAATACGAAACGGTTGATTTCATACACGAAATGGTTCGTAGTGGCGTTATGGGCGCTGTTCCAAACAATGTAACCAAAACAGAAACTTTTTTTCTTTTGTCAGTAATTATGAAGTATTCATAAATTTGTGGCGGTTCCCACAGTGATGACAGAGGCGCCATGCGCCGCTGTGTAAATCCAGGTCACATCGGCTTTTTAATGGCTGATTTATTGAAGCTCAACGGGGGCTCGGCGATGGGCCGGAGCGACAAAGAGCCTGTTTTAAAGTGCATTACCGCCATGCAGTAAATATCCGGTACGGCATATTAGCATTTTAATGGCGGCCATCCACACTCACCTTTCAGGGGCCGTGTTGTTTTCCCTCACTGTGTTCGCATCAGTCAGGCCGTCCCCACTGTTGTCATATTCAGTTTATATTACCGACTGGATGTCCTAAATAGAGTTCATCTGTAAAGCTGACGTTTATAGTGTCTTGTTTAAAAAGCAGTTTTTAATCAATGAATTGGATGAAACTTGCACACATAATAATTCGAACTCAAGCGTGAAATCGTCTTCCAACAAAATTCTGTCTTCAGTGACCCGAATACACAAAATGCCAACACACAAAAGTAACAAAGTATATGTTTTTTAAAGAAAGAAGAAAACGGTGTGGATGTATATTTATTCTCTGCAGTGTAGCAGAAAATGTACAAAAAGCGCCGTTCACACGCTCAATCGTCTAAAAGCCTTTTCCGCTTGAAGGACACAGCGTAGTCAAACTATCAAGATGAAAAGAAGCAGGACTATTCAGGCAAATACTCATATCGCCTCAGGACCAAAGCAAATATTCCTTTTCGGGGGGGGGGGGCGGCTCCCATCACAAACCTCCTGTCAGGAAACTCAAGAAATCCGAAAACATATGAGAACATATGAGAACGCGCCATGTGGCCGATCCCAGTCGAGAGCCTGCGGTGCGTCTCTCTATAAAAGCATTTACTGAGCCATAAGCACCACCGGCCCGCCGAAAGCTCATCAAAGTGTGGCTTATTTTATCAGCCGAGTGGAAAATGTGCTGAGAGCGGGGCGGCGGCGGCGGCGGCGGCGGCGGTGGCGGAAGGCTAACGCCGATTGGCGGGGGTGTATCCAGTCGGTGCGAGTGACTAAGCCGTAGCGACCCGCACGTCTGCGCGGTGAGTTTTCGCAGCAGCTCCCGACAAAAGGCACTAATGGGCCAAATGAAACAAGCCAGTTGAGGTCTCACGGTAATTGACAGGTGGGTGTGATTCAAAGCCAGCGCGGAGCATAATGACGACGAGAATCATGTAGGAAGGCGCCTTCCTATCGTGGCCTCAGCTCTCAACTAATTACGCTGTGGCATCTGTAAAGCTGACGTTCACGGTACAGTTTAAAGAAACACCTCAAAACAAATTGTAATATTTGCTCATAAATAAGTAACTAACAGCTTTCTTCATGTGAAGTTTTGACTATATTGTAACCTGCAAAAATTAGTTTTCAAGTTCATTTTCGTAAAAGTGACTCTTCTCATAAAGCTAGGACATTTTCGTGTACTATTTCCTATAGGCCATAGGTGTCAAACTCCGGTCCTGGAGGGCCGGAGTCCTGCAGCTTTTGGATGTTTCCGTTCTCCAACACAGCTGATACGTGATCAGCTCGTCAGCAAGCTCCGCATCATGTTTTCCTTGTAAAATTACATCTTTCTCATAAATGGGAATTCTCGTAAAAGTGCGACTTCGGAATAATGCTATGACCGTATTCTCGGTATGTAATACCAAGATAATTATTAAGAATTCAAGTGTGATTATGCTCAAAGCTAATACATTTTCTTATACCACTGTATTTTCTTATATATTACAACTTTCTTGTAAACGTACAGTATAACTTTGTTCTTGTAAAGCTATGGCTGTCTTCTCGTTAAAGTGTGACTTTCCTTCTCGTTACTCTATGACCGTTTTCTCATAAAAGTGTGAAAATTCATACAATTAATATTAAGAGTTCATTTTCGTAAAAGTGTGAATCTTCTTGTAATGCTACAAGATGTTCTTGAAAATGTTCCTTTTTTTGCTTGTAATTTTACAACTTTCTTGTAAAACGTTTGTAAACTGGGGGGTGAAGGCTTGTGAGCGTGTGCGCACGTTTTGAATGATTGAATGATGGTTCAAGATCGCAATCGTCACAAAGACGGTCACCAACAGTTTCGATGTTTTCTTCTTGTCACAAAAAAAAGAAAAATTGTTGGCTACCATAAAACTCTACTATTGTTTTTCTTGTCGCACGGCATGTTCAAAACTTCAATGTAACAAGAAAAACTGTTGGCGACCATTATAACTGTTGGCGAACGTCTTGAACGTCGCCCTTGATCAATCCCTGATAAAAAAAACAAAAAAAAGCATTCGCTCCATGCGCACACCTTCGCGAGCCATCGCCGCTCAGTGAGACAAACTTAAAAGCAAATGTTCACAATCTGTGATGAATCTCATACATCTCCTTATTTCTATTCAATAAAAAACTTGTTTTTCTTATATTACAAAGCTATGACTTCTTGTAAATTCCTATTTTTCTTGTAATATTGCAACTTCATCAACTTTGAGTGACCAAATGTGACTCTCGTAAAATTGTTGTCATGTAACGCTATAGCTTTATGCTTGTTAAATTGTGACTTTCTTCCTATAGCGACGTTATTCATCTCATAATTGAGACGTACCTCTCAAATAAGGCCGACTTTTCCCCCATAAAGCTACGACTTCCTTTTTTTTTTACTTTCTTGTCAGAAAATTGTGACACTCTCAGCCATCGACGGCTGATCACTAAAACGATGGTGTCAAAAATGAGCGCACACAAGTCATTTATCTCCGCAGCAGAATATTGTTATGCGGCTCACACATTTGTCTTTATTTGGAATACGTGCATAACCCAAGCACTGTGATCAACCTTGTAGAAGAACATAAAAGTCAATAGAGGGGAAAATTGTATGGGTGACACGAGTGGGACTTGACACCCGAGGTCCTTGACGTGACTTGGGGGACGGGCAGGAGGCGCACGTCGGGCGCATTTACAATCAGACGTTTAGCATTCAACTTTTTTTCCGCGTTTGTTCCGCGAAGGGTCGGCGGTCAAGGCCGCCGAGATACGGGCCCAGACGAGGGAGGACGCACTCCACACGAGTGCTGCGAGACGAGGATTAGTAGGCCGGTGAGTCATGTAAGTGCTCTACACATGTGGACTTACACGCACGCACGCACGCATGCACACGCACACACACAAAACTGATTAAGAGCAAATAAAGTATTTTAGGACTAAGCCAGCGAAATGTCAGAAAGCAGACAGACAGCGATAGACTTGTTATCGCTTAAGCACACAATAAAATATTTAGCAATTAAGTCATAGAAGGATGAGAACAAAGTTGTCATTTAGTGGGAACAACGTCGGAATTTGACAAGAAAAAGTCAAAGCTTTACAAGGATACAGTAGTAATAATGCAAGAAGAATGTTGCAATCTTACCCAAAATCAGACTTTTACATGTCTGTGGTGAAAATATTACGGGGAATTCAATACGTGCAACATCATTTTAGCGCCACAAATTCATTATTTTTAATTTTATAAAAGCATACATTTATTCATGTAAAGCCACAAATCTCATATAATTCATATTTATATTCATTAAGTTATGACTTTTTGCTAATAAAATTACAATTGCTTGCAAACAACTTAATTAATGTGAACATTAAGACTTCATTCTGGGAAAAGCATGACTTTCATCTCACTTTATTCTCATAAAACTGTGGCTTCTAGTAACATTAAAAATGTCATCACCACAACTTTATTCTCAAAGTCAAGTCTTAGTCAAGGTTACAGGTTACGACTTTATTCGGAGAAAAGAATGACTTTCATCTCAATTCATTTGTATAAAGATGTAACCTTCTCGCGCATTTTTTTTTTTTTATTGTAATGCCACAACTTCATTCTTGTAAAGACAACTTAATTTTTGCAACGCCACAACTTTACACTTGTAAAACCTTGACTGCATTCTTCTTACGACTTCATTCTAAGAAAAGAATGATGTTCATCTTGCTTTATTCTAATATAATATGGCTTCTTGTAAAATGTTTAAAAATTGTAACACCGCTAGTTTATTTTTGTATGCAAGTCACGGCTCCATTCCTTAAAAGTATGATATTGTTCTTATACAGTCACAAATTAGTTCTCGTAAACCTACAACTTTTATCTTTCAAAATTAATATTTATTATCACAATTCAATTCTGTGACTTCTTCCTAGTAAAATTGCAACTTCTTCTCAACTACTTAATTCTACTTTCATCTGGCAAAATTAAGACTTTTTGATTTTGTGAAAAACAAACAAACAAATACCGGTAAACAAAAAACTGACAATATAACACAAAAAAATAAAACAAAATTCTGACTTTTCTTTGGCACAGTGAATTACCCGCACAACCACCACCCCCCCCCCCCCCCCCCTCCTCACAGGGGTCCTGCGCTATCTCGGTTGTCTCCTTCAGTGCCTGAATAGCTGCATTGTGCTTTTGCCCGTTCAAAATTTGAGGACCTCTCTGGCCCTCCGCACACACCTGTCAAGCCATGTCCTTGGCGCCTTGGGCCCCCCCCCCTGCCCTCCACCAACCGCCACCCACCGGCGACACACATGCTTATTGAACCCATGCACTCCAGCACACGCGCACTCAGATAGAATCAAATAAACACGCATACACACACAGGCTTTATTGGAAACACACGCCGATGGGGCACTCCCATCGCCAAAGTTGCATTTCGTGTGCCTCAGAATTTGCCGGGGGTCAAGTTGCATATTTGCCGGGGGGGGGGGGGGGGGGGGGGGCAGGAGGGCACATGAGGTGGGAGCGGCACGCACACGCTCACAAGCGGAAAACACGATTCAGAAGTAAACGACTCGTAACTCGAGCCTGACCTTAAATCATTTGCAGATTTTCTACCTCGTGGGGGGCTCATGTTGGGCCCTTTGTGAGTTATCCACTAAAGGAAAACAAATGCCTCCCTCAAATCGACACCATCGGGGCTATGTGCAAAGAAAACCAGTATCTTCATTCATGCAAACACACTTATAGAAGTAAAATGGCTACTTGCCAAAATAAGTTGCAATTGTAGAGGAACAAAGTAGGAATAAGAGGAAAATGTCCTAATTTGATTGGACTAAGGTCACGAAAAAAAAAAAAAAAAGAAACCCACAAATAATTAAAGGCAATGGCCTTAAACTAATCTGAAAACCTAACCGACTCCAAAACCCCAATCACTGACCCATAACCAAACCCATATCCTAATCGATAACCCAAAACCAAAACCTAAGCGTCAAGCATAACCCTAAAACAAAACCTTGAAACTAAACCAAATCAAAAACCTAACCAGACACTAACACACACTCACGACAAATAAATGCCAAGCATACTTTAATGAAATGACGTTAGTGTGGAAGAATAACTTACCCAGAAAGCATTTAAAACCACCAAGAAGAAAACAAAGCCTTCTTTTCATACACAAATCTAGCAGGTAGGTTCATGCGTCAGGAGAACAATACAGCATGAACGTATTTGTTGAAATGAAATAAGCAATTGTGTCAAGACCCAAATTAATTATACATGCGTTGTGGATAGTAGTACTTAATGATGTCGCTGGCTGGACTCTTACCAAACGCTCTATGTCCATTTCCACATGTACTGCATCAGCGATAACCTTCACCTACATATGCTGTCTGCCTTACACGACACACCAGAGTGCAGCCTCAATGAAACCTCAGAGCCTCAAGGCTATCTGTCCACTAAATCATATTTGTAGATCCATATTAAACACGCAGCCCTGAGGAGAAGTCAGAGCCGTGGCGAGGAATGATAGGCATCGCCGTACCCGCAGGTACGTCTGCGCCGCATTACTGCATGCGACGGTACTGTTTTGACAGCATCTGCTTCCAAGTAACTAGGCAAATCGTGTTTTGTTGAAATAATACACAAAAGCCAAACAACCAAGCCGGTTTGGCTGTTCGAATTCTCGATATGTCTGTTAATCCATCCATACTTTTGTCAAGGAAAAATCTTCAATTGTCCTTTAAAAGTGGATTTAGAGATACAAGGTCTAACAATGCACAAATGCAGGACGAGAACTGATAAAAATGTGCTGCGGGGGTTTACTGTTCTCTGACTTGTTCTTGAACCTTTGCAGCCTTACAATTCTGAAATCATGGTCATTTAATGACTGACCAGTTGGCACACTGTAAACTTTGAGAGCACCGTTTTATCGAATCCAATCCCAGTCTTGAACCTAACCCAACTCTCAACTGTAAACCAGAACCTCTAATCCCAACCCTAACCCAAGTCAACCTCATCCAAAAACCACACAGAACTACCAATCCTAACCCTGAAACTAAATCTAATGCTAGGATGTTATAAGCTTGACTGTAGCATAAACCTAGCTTACTTGAACTGCAGGAATGCTTTTTTTAACACATCTAAACCTGTTATGGTTAAGCGTGTTGCTTTTCTCACTTGTTCTTGGGATCAGGACACCTGAGTCAAATTTCACCAGAATCAGGTAATAATATTTATTTCTTAATATCTATTTAATATTACTAACACAGGACACCGCAGTTTAGGACAGTGGTGTCCAAACTCGGTCCTCGAGGGCCGGCAGTCCTGCAGGTTTTGGATGTTTCTCTTCTCCAACACAGCTGAAGCTCATCAGCAAGCTCTGCATAAGCCTGATAAGGATCTTGTTTATTAGAACAGGTGCGTTGGAGCAGGGAAACATCCAAAACCTGCAGGACTACCGGCCCTCCAGGACCAAGCTTGGACATCCATGGTTTAGGACATGTAAATGTTGGCAGTCAGCATATTTCCTTCTCTGTCCAACCTAGTCGTAAAAATGAGGTTTCGGAATGAGGTTTAGGGGTCATGACATGGGTTTGTCATATTTTGCATGCCATCAAAGTTGTGTGCGAAAACAAATTGTCGCAACGCGTTAACAGACGCAGCGAGACAGATGGCCACCGGAGTGGGGTTTCTTCTGCATGACGAATTGGCGCATCTGCTGGTGTGACTGCACGGGGCTGGCGGTCAGGGGAAGCTCTCAAGAAAACAGGCGGACGTGTCGTCGGAAAACAAACAAACAAAAGCCACGCTGGCGTCTGTTCCCCGAGCGACGGATCACGCAATCACGGTGGCGAGGAGACATCCTGACAACGAACAGGCCTTTTTGCTCCAATGGCAACTTGACCTCGCCATAGCCAATAAACCTAATCTTAACCCCCTTTGTTAAGGAATGACGACGTGAGTGGAAGCCCAAGCAACCCTAACCAATAATCTCTTTGTTAGAGACTGAAAACACTCGGAGAGGGAAGGAACGCAGAAGAAAATTAGACCTAACCTTTACTACTAACCACAGTGTAAACATAACCCGAGCCCACGGTGGCATGGCCCGGAAGCCTTGACACACCTTGTCATCGCCATTGCAGGAACAAAGCCAAAGATTTGTCAGGAACAGATTGAAAAAAGACACAAAACAGTCTCAAGGCAATCTGTTTGCGTAGCCTCTGTCCAGATCTGCCCCGATTCCTTTCCATTTCAATGGCATTTCCTAATTGGATGTGAACGAGGTTTGGCGCACATGCTGTCCCCCTGTAAGGGGGCGGGGAGGGGGAAAGTCAGAGCGCGGAGCCCCCTCTGAGCCCTCCTCCCTGTTTGCCTGCAGTGCAGCGATAGAGAAGGTTACAATAGTCTCTCCCTGCCTCTTTGCAGTGTATCCGCAGACGCGGAGCGGCAAAATCGATGCGCAAAAATCGCTTCATTCCTGCTCAATTTCATCCCGCCAATATAATTAAAAGTGCCTTCCGAAGCAGAGCTCTCTGGGGATTGTTATGACATCGCGTATGCAGATGTTCCAGCCCTCAATATTGGCTTGGATATACACTGTACATTCGCAAACCAATTAGACGCAATGCAAAAGATGCATCAGAAATGAAAAATTGCATCCATCAAAAGCAACACAGCATTTTACACAACTTTCAGCAATGATAACGCAGACTGAAAGGCATAAATTAGCAAATTACCTGCGTGTCACGGCTGGATCCAAGCTGCAGGACCAATTATTTCTGCTACGCCGCAATTGCGGAAAAAGGGCTCTCCAGCTGTGTTCCGACACAAAGCCGGCTCGCCGCGCCAGCCCCAAAACATAAACAAGATTACAAGAGCCTGGCCTTTTGCGGCGCTCATTAGCGACACCTTGGCTAAATGGACCACTGGTGCCGAGTTGCCAGAAGTGGCGCCTGGAAGACAATTCAGGAAACGCCTGAATAGATAAGGAATAAAAGGAACAAAGCAACCCTTGTTGTCTTTGCCAATCAATGACGGGCTGTTCATTAGGAGGGCCTGTTTTGCACTGGGAATTCAAAGAAAATGCAACAATGGAGGTTACAGATAACGCGAGCATTCGGCTGGCCAGAACTACACTAACCTTATTAATCATTACGGGCAGAAATTCCATAAACAGTTGACTTACTTGACCCATTCATCGTTGTTTGGCGTGCATGGCAGTCAATGCAGTAGCCGACGCCTGTTTGCTCTCCGCCGGGCTGACTTTTAACAACATTTATTATGTATGAGAGGGTAAAAGGGGTCCATGAGAAGATTATAAAAGCTTAACATTTTGATGAGATTAATCCCCCTATCAATCGTCGCCTCGCATACAATAGTGAGCTAATTACGGCACAGCAGTCGGCGAGCAAATAATATTTATATCGCCGCTTCTGAGAATCATAAAAGATATACATTTATATCATGGGTTTGGAAGGAGTAGTAAAGAAGTGCCGGGGGGAAGGGGGGGGGGGCTGAAGATAGAAAATGGGCGATTGGACAGGTCAAATCTGACCGTTTGTCATTCTGATCTCTCCAGTAATGAATGGATGCTGTATGGCATCGCTCACACAGCTCAAGCCGTCAAATGTGTGCTATTGCAAGCATTCTAAACTCCAATGGCCGCAGATGGGAGGGGGGACATCCAACATTAGAATGAATATATCACAAGTTAGATATGCAGCAGTCGACGAGTCCCAGAAGCACGAGCATATGATAAGCAAGTTATGAGTTCTAAAGCACGACGGTTGAAGCGTACTTTACTACAACTTGGTGTCAATCATGCATTCCCTTTTGCCGCTGCTACCATATACATACTTGAACAATAGATAGATACGACGTGTCCTTTTTGAGCTGCGTGCCCATAGGTGACACCGGACGGAGCCTGGATTTGGAGAAAGAATTGGAGCGATATCTAGAATGGGGAGCTTAAGGACCTTGATCCACTTTAACACTAACCACCAACTGTAAACCCTAACCCCGGGATTACGCCGCATGCGTTGCGTCTCTGCTCCACTGCGTCTTGACTGCGTGCTCCGGACACGTCAATTTTATGAACAAAACTCGCACAGCTGTGGTCCGGCAGCTCTGTCGCCAACAACTTCCCGCCGTGTCTCGCGTGATCACGTGGCACCAAAAACAACGACAAACACACAAAGTCTGTGCTAACAGAGAAGCAGAAAGAGAGGTGGACTTCCTTTGATTGAACTCACCGTCCACTCCCACAGCTTCTACTATGACGTTCCTTGCAGTATAAATGTTTAGGTTTTCCAAATAAAAAGGATGTGCCGTGTCATATATAATCCACCTCCATTATAAACCTCTCCTCGTTCGCTGCAATGAATTAAGCGTTAAGCATTATGACGTTTTGCTGACGTGATTGCGAAATAGGATCTGGCGAGTATTTTATTCTGAAAAGTAACCGGAATTCTTTATAATGAAAGTGCGTCGGTCTTCCTGTCTCCCGCTCGATGTGTTCTGTGCCAGTTTGCCATTTGCTGACCAAAATAGGTCTATCCGTGAGGCGGGATCCGGCACGACTCAGCTGGTCCGCAGTACGCATACGCAGCAGGTGTAATTTGAACAAGCTGATAGAATGGAAACGAATCGGCTGTGCCGCCGGAGGTGGAGCGGAGACGCAACGCACACGCATGGGGTGTAATCCCGGGGTAACCCTAATCTTTACCCTAACCTACTTGTTATGGAATGACAAAATCTGAAGGTGAGGGCCCGCGGTGGGGGGGGGGGGGGGGGGGTGGATTGGTGGAGGCAGTCTATATTAGATAGTCAGTAGCCCTGCGGTACCAGTAGAACATTCAAATCCACTGAGGATATATTTCAGAATGCTGAAAATGGAATATACGGACAACATTTCATGATTTTTCCCTTATCAAGATAGAGTTACCAGACCAAGACCTGAGCTTGAAACAACCTGCAATAATCTTGATATTGTTGTGAATTCCAGCCAACTTCAAGGTGCATTTTATGTTAACCGGGGCTTTGAAGAAGGTCCAAAATACTCAGTCCCCTGCATTGGAAAGAAAATGAGTTGACATCGCTGCGTAGGAAGCGCCTGCTGCGGGGCTCTCTCGCTACCTGTGTCGTGGTGTGTGCTGCTTATTATTTGGCTGAATGAGCTGCAGTGGCACTCGTGGGGCGGCGTTTTGACATAATGACTGATTACAGTCTTGCGGCGACCAGTTTAAGGAATCCCACAGTTGCCAGCGGCCATTACATCATAGGAACCACTGACAATTGCCCGAATGGTTCTGCCCGGTCGGTGAGTGTAACCGCTGAGATTAGTCAATATTACACAATATTAGGACTGACCGTGAACTGAAACGCAGATATCCATAATAGGAATTCAATGTCGTTTGTCGCTTTAGGGTCACTGTATATTCCCTGGTGTCCGGTAATGTAGAAGTGAGCCAAAACAAATCATAAAAATTTACTGTTTGGACCTCGGAGGCCTCCTAGCTCGCTGTAATTTTTAAACGGGTAGAGAAGAGGACACGAAGTAACGATTTTTCTCCGCTTTTTTGGTGTGATGTATTTCTCGCAAAATGTTGTGACGCTGTCATTTCCTTTGGAGGGCGGAAGGGGAATACACTGCAGAACATGGAATTTAAAAAAGATTTGTTCAAACATAGCAAAACATAAAATAGCTTTGTAACGAAGCTAACTAATGCCATAAAACCTTTCTTTCGCCATCTTGGTGTTGAACTGTCACCGTGTGACAAGACCGTTATTTGCTGTAAATTCACCTATTTGTGTTGCAGGATGCCACAAGATGGCGCCAAAGTCCTGTCTAAACAGGAATTGGTCTCAAAGAAGTGTTCATATTTCAAGCTAATGCTGTACAACTAGTTTAAAACGGTAAAGTGTTTGGGGATCATAGCTTGTAGTAGTTTAAACAAATCAGCAATAATATTGGTCCCTCCCGGATTGCTGTAATACTACTACAGTTTTCCTTTCTTGACAGTTGACGCCACCGACATTTCGCACCCCGGCGACCGCCACCCTGCCCCCCGCGCGAGGCCCGACAGGCGGCTGTAAAGCACGCAGAACAATCTAAGTCTACGGCCGGCGTGTGCGAACAAACAAAAGACGTCAGCATTTTTCAAAACGCCAGCTCCCAGGCAGTCAATTAGTTCCAAGGTGAGGCGAAAATGTGCAGTCCTTTAAGCGGCTTTGCTCCACTGGGGCGGCGCATCAATGCCACCGTCCCCACTCTGGAGGTGACAAAGGGCTGGCAGGGGATGTTTATTTTTCACCGAGAGATCCCACAGCTCAGACGGTGGTAGAGAACGTGCGACCAGAACAGCGGGTGCTTGAAATGCGCTTTTGTTCTTCCCTTTTCTCAACGATACGTCCTGGAAGAACCGCACCTCACACACTCCTAAAATCCAAACTGAGGCTATTGATTAGTAGAATCAATTTGCTCCAAGTCAAAAGCGCTGCAATTCATTCGGAAGCTACAAGTGGAATCAGATTCTGATAAACTCGGCGAATGCGTCCTCCTTTAATGCATTTCAAATGTACCTTGGTTTAATTAAAGCCAGAAGAAAGGGCCGCACATAATACAAGCTCCATTGTGGCGTTATCCACCTGCATGAAAACCTTTTAATTACCCGCCCGCTGAGGCACTCCTGCATTCAGTAAATCTTCTCAAGTATGAATAAGAGAACACTATTTCCATTTAAGGGACATTCAATGGGATGTACAATCAATTGGAATGCTTTTTAACATCAGGAAGAAAAGTCATCATTGTGCACATATTATGGCAAAGGGTGAAAAACGTTGTTTTGGAAGGCGGGCGCTGAAATTTAGACTGTGTTTTGACAGGATGCGGCGTTGAACAGGCACGGGGAAAAGGTTTCGGCTTTCGCAATCTCGCTAATGTGATGAAAAGGGAACACAGTGTTTGTCATGTCCCTAATTTGCCGACTGTGTTGTGAGCATTTCTGCACCTGATATGAGCAAATACAGCAGCCCGTCTTCATCTCTCGTTGCCGGGAAATTAGTGGTCAGATCAGGAGGTCCCGATGGTTTGGGGGGGGGGAGGCGTAAATACGAACCGCCGCTGCCATTCATTTGTATGCGGCTGCAGGTGCACCATCTTATTTTGCATTCAAGCCCAAACCTGCCTCCCAAACAGGCCATAAATTAACTTCCCTTAGAGCTTCAGTCGCGGAGAAGCATTGCATCTTTGTTTCATTTCGCCTCCTTGGTCAGAGGTTGGCAATACAAAAGAGAAAAGGTCAGCAATATTGCCAAAAAAAACGTGCGGAAAACGCATGTGGACAAATATATCAGACTTTTATAGCCTCATAAAGAGGTTGATGGAAGGCGGCTTTGTCAGTTTGATCGCTTTTGGATACCGTCTAACGCTACCTACACCGTTAAATGCTACGCTGACATTTTTGGGTCCAGACCCTCCCATCATATCATCAATAACAGCTATAGTTACCACTTTGATGATGTTTGAGCATGACTAAGTGCTTCGACTCCACTGGAGACAACTTCACAAAGTGTCAAGGGTGACTCGCTCGCAGATGATTAAAACAGCAGCCTGTGACGTTCGAGAAAAAAATGACAGCACCAGCCTTGCGGCTCCAATTTTAACATTGACTGACTCCGTTCCGAACATGACCGAGCAACAATGGATATTTAATTAGCAGCTCAAGCTGATTTGATGGTCAACTGGCAGTGTCATTGGACTGTATACTAAATGTTTAAGAGATCCTTCAATATATACTTGTCACTTAAAAATAATTAAAAAAAATAAAAAACAAACGCCTACAGTGTATGATGATATGTCAATCCAGGATACACCTTGTCTTTTGATATGGTCAAATTCAGTTAAAAATCTGCCACAAGCTTTTAAAATTTGCTTTCAATGGTTTCCAAATGTCATATAACCCCAGAGATGTTTTGTACAACTTTCATTGTATTGCAATTATCGAACTACTGGTCACCTTATCTTTGCTTGATGACTCTTCACATCGTTTGGACAACTGTCGGTTGGTACTACAGCACTAATGGCACCCTTACATTACCTAAAACCTCTGTAAACTCTTGAATAAGCACAATTTAGTGTAACAAACGAATCTAACATGATACTTTTATGCAATTGTGTCTACGTTCAGGTAAGAGCAACATTTTAGAGAGAGTGACATTTCATATTACTATTATCAGTTGCAGTTTACTGCCTGCAGGATGCAGTAATGAGCAAGAAATGAACAACACTTGAATAAGCAACACACGCTTCTTAGCAACGGTGCCTGTGTCACGCACATATTTGATTAAAAACTTATGGTTAATCATTCCTATCACTATAGTACTCGCTAAAGTCACTAAACAAAGAAATATACATTATAGAACACTTAAGAAAAGTGAACTCTGGTATTGAACATAGTGAAATGCATTGTGGGAGTAACCAAATTAATGTTCACGTATGAGGGAATACGTAAAAAAAAAAATAATAATTCTAATTCTGTATTTTTGTATCGTTTGTATTTGTAGGTCTTCGTTTGTCATTGATAAATATCATCTTCAGTCAAACATCTAAAATCAACATTCTGCAATGTCGCAGCCATAAATAAAAACAATGCGATCAAACACGCCGTTCTGACAGACTCCGGCTCTGTAAACCTGTCCAGCATCTCACTCAGTGCTGCCAATGATCAGATATAAATAGGATGGATTTTTTTAAAGAGATGCCAGAAGCCACACATTTTTGCAATTAAAAAAATATATACAGTATATATTGGTTTTTTTTGTTGTTTTTTTTCTTGCAGAATGAAATTTCCAGCTTGGGCTGAGCTTAAGAGGCCAATGGGCTTGTTGGGATGTTGCACATTCCCTGCAGGAAAGAGGCCTACTGTGGTGGTTGCCATGGTGACCCACTTGTTTGCTGGAATTCCAAGCTCCTTGGAACGCTTTTTAGGAGACCAAACATGCTTGGAGATTTATTTTTGCATTAATACGGAACCAAACGTCGTCAATATGAAAAATCGAAAACATGGCACAAGAAATGGAAGCAAAGACTTTCATGCTGCGTATTTTGCCTGGAAAAGGATGACTCATGGGGAACGCCTATCAGGGAGCTTGAAAGTTGTAGAGGTGCGCCAGACGGAAAGCAAAAATATAAGTTGGGGGAAGGGGGGGGGGGTCATGAAACTCTTAAGGGTGGGACCCTCATCACACACAAGATGTTTGCTCTGACCTTGTGGAGCTGAATTGTTGAATTACGAGCTTGTCTTTGAAACACGCCTGCAAATAGTTAACTAGCACAATGTCAAGTGTTGTCCTCCAACCATGATGGATCTCCACAGTTTGCAGTCTTCCATCATTACCTGGAGTTCTGATGCTTCTGAACCAGCATCTTGTCTCAGAATGTCAAAGAAGGTCAAGATGGGCCTACCGGGCCTCTGCTTTGGAATCCAGAAGACTCGTTTTAAAAACCAGTCCTTGTACAATGACCCCGGAAAGGTTGCTTCAAACAAAAATGTATTTTGGGGATATATACGACTGTTTTATAGATCTACTTACGTTCGATTGACGTACCACATAATCAGTAGGACCAGTTTAGATGAGACATTCTAGAAGGTAGTATCAAGACAAATTGGCTACTTTAAACCACAATGACAGTGTTCCTTTGTGTCTTAGGTCATGGGTCTTTGAGACTTTTTTTGTGGGTCTACTCCTGATAAACATGCCTACCAATTTTTGTTGTTGCTGATTGAAGCTGAATTTTTTAAACCCAGCATATTAAGAGTTTTGTGTATACGGCAAATCATCAAACTTGTTTGCCATATTGCGCCCACGTGCTGCCAACAAAAACTCAAATGTTTTGAAAATTTGCATCTCACATCAGTCGAGCACACGAGGTTCCAATTTGGTCGCAGTAGGATAAAATCTCTAGGACATGTTTGCTTTGGCAGTATTGCGCTATTGAAAATAAACAAAAAAAAAAGCAATTTCAGGATGGCCTTCGCACCACAAGCTGCGCTCCTCATCATTCCGAGACACAAAAGCACATTTTTGCTAACCCGGGTGATACATTAACCCGTATTAGTGCTCTCAAACTGTGTCATTGGGGAGCGACTGAAGTGTTTGAAGGAAATGTCGACAAAATGGTTATGTGTCATCTCAAGATGCCTTCACTTTGCCGCTTATCAAATGTTGCCCAATTTGCGGATCGGGGGACCAGAAATGGATCCAGCTCCTCATGGAAAAGCATATTTCTAATTGTCTTGATAAATGAATTATCAACATTGACTTGATGTGTTGTGAGGGCAATAAGTATTCATACGCAATATTTTTCCGGTATCTGAAATGACTTTGTAAACGTAAAGGCCCATTTTGTGTAAACATACAAAGACACCAGATAATCCGACACAATCCCACCGTTTCATTACATTTTCCTTCACAGTAAAAAGTACTTTTGACTCCACAAATGTCCCACTGAAGACATTGCATTCCATTATGACACTTCTCTCTTTGTTTTTGCTTTTGAACTGAGTGCTTTATAAGCAACTTGCACTTCATGTAGATTATCAATGATGCCAGATGGTCCTCACTTTACCTCCTCCCTGGAACTGTAAAGCCACCGTAGTGATGGAATACAACGGACCCCCCCCTTCCCCCCAATACCATGTGAATACACGTACACACGCGCAAATATCAGATTACCACTGAACGCACCGGCGACCCATCTTAATGGCAATTATAAGAAGAAAAAGATAAAGAAGGGCAACGCGTTACTGTCACACTCACCGCGTCCTCCCGATTGCAAGCAGCGAGCTCCGAATGGGGAATCCAAAACGAGGTCGATATCCAGCTCCAGTGGGGGGTGCGTTGCATCCACGCGCCTTACATCCCACGTGCCTCATAAAATAAAAAGGATATCCAGATTTTTATTTGAATTTATTTATTTTGTCCACAAACTGCACGTCTCGCAGGATCAAGCACATTGTGCGCGCCAGCTGAGTCGTATCCAGCAAAGGCTGTGTGAGTGAGAGAGAGAGAGAGAGAGAGAGAGAGAGAGAGAGAGAGAGAGAGAGAGAGAGAGAGAGGTGAAAGTGGGAGGGGGGAAACGTATACACACACACACTAGCTGTGAACTGCCGCTCTCGCCATATACTAGGGCGCCACCTAGCAGTGAACATGAGATGTGCCATCCACAGCTTATATACAGGGGTCCCTATCCCCCACACAAAGATCCACTACAGACATTTGGAATTTGAGGGAAATAAAATTGTCATGATTTGATGACTAAAATTGTAATCTGACAAGAATAAATTTGTAAAATTGGAAGGGGGTGAATAATACGTAAAAGTTGTTTATTGTGTGTGTGTGAAATGCTGTAGCTAATTGATCTTACCAGCTGCCTCAAGCAGACAAGAATGCTGGTTTGCACAAATTGAATGGCTGTAAGACCCTGCCGATTACAAATATGCTCATTAAATGTTTGTATGTATATTTCACAATATTTTTGGTGAATTTGTCATTTTCCAAGTTGTAATACTACACGAGATAAAATTGATTTTTTTTCCCCAAAGCATGTCTTTCCTGCATCTTTGTCCAAAATACAAATTGATATTTTTTTTCTTTTTTGGCATAGCACGACCAGGCAAGTCGTGCCTGCCCACACGGGACGTTACATCACCGCGCCCACCGTAAACTGAAATGGAATGAAAGACGCCCATACTGTCACGAGCCAGCAGCATCCACCTCAACAAGACATATAAAAAAATTATATATATATATAGTCTGCCATATACCTGTATTAAAATACATATTTACAAAAAAGACAAACATAGCCTACTAGAAAATGTTAAGAAAAAATGAAAAATGGCAAAAATAATTAATAAATATTAGACAAAAATCCACAAATACAAGACAATGTACAAAAAACACCAAACAAAATGTTAGTTGGAAAAAAATATTCAAGGAAATATTCAAGGAAATTTGAAAATTCGATACATTTGAATCAGCTTTATATATATATATATATATATATATATATATATATATATATATATATATATATATATATATATATATAGCACTTTCAAAACAATCACAGTTGAAATAAAGTGCAGCACCCAGATAAAAATCAATGAAACACTAAAACGGGTGCAGAATCTAATACAGAGTTGGAAGCCCAAAAAACAAAATGGATTTTAAGTTTTAAAAAAATTGACAGTGAGGGTTGTGAGACATTTAAAGATTTAAAAATGGAATGCAATCATCTTTAAATTAATTTTAAAATTCCCAGGTTGCCATTGGATGGAGGCTGGAAAGGGAGTTATGTGCTCCCTCTTACGGGCTCCAGTTAAAAGGCGAGCCGTATCGTTTGAAATTGACATGTAACAAGGACATGGGTTCTTGTGTGTATGTAAAATATAAATGTCACGTTTGCCAGATGTCTTGTGTCAATGAAGCCGCAGCACCGATTTGGTGATCCAATTTCAAATCTCTGTCCATTTTCAGGATAACAACGCTCATTTGTATGAATTAAATATAAAATGGCTGTGCTTGTAAATGTACCTGTGTAATTAACAACAACAGTATGCTGGCGTAGAAGCCTTGCAGCACTGGAACAAATGAGATTTTTAGTGTTAGTGATAGTGATCTAACGCCGTCACAGGGCTTTTATTGCATGTCAGCCTTTTGTGAATATTGACTGATTCGCTGGCGATGAATCAAAAGACGAGGCAGACGACCGCGCCGGCGTAGCTACTTTAATTCAATCATCGGCGTAGACATATTGAGCTCGCAAACCTCGGGGGCACGTCTTTATTGCATCATATGACTTCATGCACTTAGCCGCTAGTCGTTCTCCCGAGGAGGATATCGCACGGAATAAGTCATTCACACGCACAAGACGAATGTCATTTCGCTGATATCGATGATACTAAGTAAGCCATTATCGGAGGTGTAGCAAATTGCCTTTAAAGTTGACAGCGGTGACATTTTGTCAGCGGTTGTGTGACATTTACAGAATTTAATGGCATACAAATGCAAGTTTTGCTTTGTTGCAGAATGGGTCACTTGTTTCCATTTGTTCTCCACACCACGGCATGAATTGTTTCCTAAGCACACTTAAATCGCACCAATCTCATTTTTTATGGCACATATTTAACTCATTCACTGCCATTGACGGCTATAAACGTCAAACATTCATTTGAACTATTTCTATTAGTTCAAATTTTTTTCCACCATTGTTAACAAGGGTATAAAAACCTAGATTATTTTTTATTGTACTACTAGAACAGATATAAAATGTGTGATTAATCGTGAGTTAACTATTGAATTCATGCGACTAATTACAATTAAAAATTGTAATCGCCTCACTTAAAGATTATTAAAAATTCGGGGCGTCAGGCGATTAAAATTTGTAATCGTAATTAATCGCATGACATCACTAGTTAACTCACAATTAATCACAAATGTTCTAAATGTAGAATAAAAATATATAGGTTTTCATACTCTTGTTAACAAAAGTAGAAAACATTTTAAACTAGTAGAAATTGTTAAAATGAATTTTTGACGTCTATCGCCGTCAACGGCAGTGATTGAGTTAAGTAGCCTATAAGGTTTTACAGTGAAGGTAATACTGCACAAAATAGTACAAGAAAAACCTAAATGTATTCAGCTAAAAAAATTCCAAAATAGGAGTAAAAAAAAGAAAAAGATTGGGGGGGATTGATAGTCCAAATAAAATAAATGGTTGGGGAAAAAATAGCTACATGTAGCAATTTGTCTGTCCTTTACTGCCCCCCAGGTGGCTGAGATGGTAACTTTAGAATTGTAATTCATGCAAATGCTATTGCTATGGAATGCTATTATTCATTAAAATGCATATTACAACTTTTTTTATTATTATTGTTTGTGTGTGTGTGTGGGGGGGGGGGGGCTGGAACGGATTGGTGGCGATGCCGTTGATTTCTATGGAGAAAGATCATTTGAGAGACGAGGGGTTTGGGTTCCAAGAGTGCGCACGGAACAAATCAACTCGTAAATCAAGCCGCA
The DNA here is from genome assembly GCF_054856555.1 of Leptonotus elevatus. NCBI lineage: Eukaryota > Metazoa > Chordata > Actinopteri > Syngnathiformes > Syngnathidae > Leptonotus > Leptonotus elevatus. Next base: position 9,028,172 of record NC_141255.1, read on the forward strand.
CCAGGACAGCCCTTGCAGGGACCAAAGACCGCCACCAGGTGGGGCCTTAACCCCAGTGTCTCAGCCCTCCGCCCCCGCTGGAGCGTCTGTCTCTCTCCTAACCGTGCGACCGCAGCAGGATCGGGTTACGCTACGCCCCCTTTTGTTTATTAAGCCCAGGTCAGTGCGCCGTTAGCCGCGGGACGGACACGAGCTCGCGCTGGATAACCTCCCCGGGAGAAGCGCAGCTCAATGTAAGTACATATTTAGTTGTTTATCTTAAAAAATGCGCATTTCCGAATGCGGGCTTTCGCTTTTGTGCCACCGCGAGAGTTGCGGAGATCCGCCAAACGCGACGAATGAGTTTCAAGTGCGCTTTTACTCGGATTATGTCAAGTATTTGCGCTCGGTTTCTTGGTTTTGTAGCGGTAACCAATCAAAGTTGGCCGCGAGTTGTGTTGCTCGGAAGCCTGTTGCTTTTTCTCGCCATGGATCGGATGAGACTCTGGGAGGAGGAGGAGGAGGAGGAGTCGAGAAAAGCGGATTGTCCTTGCTTACTATGCAACATACATGCTAAGCAAACGCTGATTGTGGCACACATTAACACACAGTCAAGTACGCATCGGTCATTGCTTGTGGGAAAACAAAGAAAACACAATCAAACGTGTTGCGGACTTCAGTCCGGTGCCTGCAGCGAGCTAATGAGTAAACGGTCCTCTATGGATTATTGTTAGGTTGTCATGCACATTTATGTTTGTTTCTACATCGTTATTCCTATAAAAAAGAAAAAAGAAAGAAAGAAAGAAGAAAAACTATACAAAAGTACAGCATTGGTACAGAGGCGGAGCTAGACTTTTATCCTTGAGGTGGGCAGGGGGTGGCCAAAGCTATCTAAACTTGGAAACAACCACCATCCATTAATTAAATACATTTTGAAGACACATATGTATTTTATGTTTCCATGTTGTGCTAACGATTCTTAGACATTACTTTAGACTTCGTTTGGTCAAAATCTTTTACCCAGCCTATGTTTGAATAAAACAATTTTAAAATGTTAAATTATTTGAAATTAAATACAAATAACACCTGTTTGGAATACCTTCTCATTATGCTACTAGTGTTACTGTTTTGTTTTGTATGGCAAACAACATTCAAATGAGCATTCAAATAACTCCAGCGCTCATTTGAATGTTTTCTTATTTGTATCTAGCTAACGGTTGCAACATTTATTAGTAAACATTTTAATAAGGATATATTTCAAATTTGAAGACTCAATGGCAATTCATTTGAAAGTTATGCACAAAATGTTGATAACAGAAATTGATAAATGTCATAATACAACACTGTAACAAGTACATATTTCAACTTAGTAATTGCTATTTTTGTCAAGTCTTAATAATACCATGAAGGTAAGGCAAGACATTTGCTGCAATGTGAAACTTTTGTTTCTCATGAGAAATTACTCATCAACTGTATGTCATCCCCCCATCCTTTATTATTTATTTAAAGCTATCATCACTTACAGTCACACAATGTTATTAAATCACCACTTTCAGCCTAAAATATGCCATGGAAACTAGACTAATGTAGATCAAAAGTTTAATAGTCAACATTTTCAGCTCGTTGAGACGTGGAAGTAAGTAGTAAGCTAGTTGCCATGACGTTAATTACTTGGAGACGCGCCTGGGGGTGGTCCAAGAAGATTCCAGGAGGGTCCAGTGCCACCCTGGCCCTCTCTCTGGCTCCACTCGTGTGGATATACTGTACAATACATTACTACGATTTCGTAAAGTATAATAATGTAATCACTGAGATAGAGCTGTCGACTGGCCAACGACTGTATAAACAGGAACTCCAGCCAATGTGTGTTTCATAGACAGGAAACGAGCAATAAACCGGACGACTGCACAAACAAAGTCTTCAGTCAATGTCTACCAACCAAAAGGTTCGTGAACAGGGACTCCAGGCAGCGCTACTGCCAACGTCTATATCTATTTCATAAATCGAGACAGAATAGAGCCGTCAATGACGACACGCGCCGATTCCACACTCTCTTTTGGCCAACGACAGAACGAACAGTGCCTCCCCGCGCGCCCTCACCTCTCGCGTTGTTGCCCGCTAACATTCCATTTTGCTTTCCAGGCCTTGACGAGTGGATCGAGTGTGAAATTGCTTTTAATGGGGAGAAATCTCGGCCGGCTGGAGCTGTAAAAATGATTGAAACAATGGGTGAGTCGATACTGTTCTTAATGGAAGCCTAATGCACTCCACGGAGTCATTGCGCGGCAGATGATGACCCTAACCGTTAAGCGTTGACTTCCATCCATCAAATGTTAACTCCGGCGTGAGCACAATGCAGTCGTGCCGCCTTGCTTACACTCCCAACCTTTTGTCTGCGCGCTCGAGCGCGGCCAATTAATGTGTTTCCAATAAGATTACCTGTGTAGTTCCCAGAGAGGGAAAAAACATGCTGACGCCGCGGTGCTGTCTACGGCCTTTGTTCAAATAACAAATCCTGGCTTTAGACTCGGCGCATGCCCCTTTAGGTGATAGTCACAGTGGGCGAGTGCTGGAAATTGCTACATTTTTGTCCACAATGACAGTAGAGAGTCCCCAGTCAGGGGCTTCCGTGGGCTTTGGCAAGCACGCACGAGATTTGTTTCATTTCCTCTTGATGTGCTTCCACCATTTTGCCAAAGGGCTTCAAAGCATTGGAAACTTTATTGTTATTCTCCTGTTGAAAAAGAAACACACATAACCGGCCAACGACTGAATGGGGACTGCCACTCCAGTTGAGGTCTGTTTTATAAACAAGACAACTCTTGCCTATGTCAATGCTAATCAATGACTTGCCGTTGCACTTCTAAATACGAGTTAGCTTGAAAACCACTGTTGTATGATCTGTTATCATTATTTTATTTGTGAAAGTTACTTTTTCACGACTTTCCATGTCCCAAAGGAATAAACGCGGTGCGCTCACGTTCTGTCCTCTTTCTTTCTCGGCCCGTCGCTGATATATGTGACGGACGGCTCTCAGACACGCAGCGTGCCTTGCAGGCGGTGGAGCGGCTCCAGGCCAAGCTGAAGGAGCGGGGGGAGGTGCCCACCGAGGAGAAGCTCAGCCTGCTCAAGTCGGTGCTCCAGAGCCCCCTCTTCCACCAGATCCTGGCCTTGCAGAAATCCGTGCAGCAGCTCAAAGACCAGGTGTCTGCTACGTTTGAGATCTGGGGCTTGGGGTCAGGATTTGAATTGAGAGCAGATTCTAATTCTCGAGATGAGAACATTTTATCATCCTAGCACAATTGTGACAAGTTCACAACGTCTCCGTCTCTCGCTATTGAGAGCCGAACGTTATCGCAGCAAGTAAAGAGCTCTTAAGGGGGCCGCGGGAAGCCCAATGAAAATATGTGAACAATGCAGTGGGAGGCAAGAGGGTGCGCAAAGAGCTGCAGCGTTTAGATTCCTTCAAAGTAACACTTGGAAAAAAAGTCTATCGGGCCTTGGTCAGCCCACGTAGCTATGGCAACAATCACAAAAAAAAAAGAGGCTGCTGGTTGTGTGTGAAGTGGGGCGGAAACAATTTGTTAAATGTGCAGGAACCAGACTGGAACTTTAATCCTCTTAGTTAGCCCGGCCAACAAGGCACATGCACTTGAGCAGCATGCTAGGCTAACGTCAACCAAGCCTGCGGGGTATTTTTGAGTAGCGTGCAGCACTCTGATTGTCATGTAGATGACACACAAATGACCTTCAAAGAGAGATGGGCAACCATTTTTCTGTCAGGAAGGAAATACTATATTGCTACTATTCTTCCATCACTGCTTAGGATGGAATAGTTGCTGATCATTTTATAACAACCGCATGAACATTGACTCTGACCAGTGTCCACTTCTGGCCAAGGACTAAACAAACTTCAGTGTATATTTGTCCGTGCTATTCATTTTTGTCGTAAACATGACTCCCCCTTTGTGGGCAATACATATTTTTTTTTGTACTGTGCCGCATTCTTTCAGTTCAATCTGTCACAGCAGTAATTAAAAGCAAGCACACTGAGGCATCCAGATGGCCCTCGATGATAATAGAAATATTATATTTGGAGTCTTAGAGCCATTGTGGGAAAAGCAGCCATTATCTTCTGAAAGATTAGGCGGCTTTTGATGCGGCTAATCACGGGGGATAACGAGCTTCAGGATCCCGAATATTGGACTGGAAGATCATCGCACTGAGCAAGCACATCCAGACAGCAATGTCATGATGCAGCTTAGATGAGAATTATGTGTGTGTTTGCTCTCTACAGGAGGGTGGTGATCGCGTCACGGAAGTGCAACAGAATGGCAGCCATGTCGGGCCCTCGGACATCATTGATAGCAAAACGTCATGCGATCAATTGGATCAGATTATTCAGACTATGGCGCAGGTAGAAACACCATCTTTTGAAACAAGTTTCCAAAGACAAAATCCACAAACAGACTTCCAAAATCAACGGGAGTTTTGATACGTAATGTGTGCGCCGCAGGGACGCTACGTGGCACGCGTGGACTTGCAGAAGCCAGCGTCGGGGGGTCTGGGATTCAGCGTGGTGGGCCTGAAGAGCGAGAACCGAGGGGAGCTCGGCATCTTCATCCAGGAAATCCAAGAGGGAAGTGTGGCTCACAGGTATGCATGAGGCACAATAGACTTTCACATGCCAACAGTTTCCATTAGCAACATGAAATTTGGGTGACTTGTCCATCAAGTCTCAAGAGCCCATGCCTGAGTAGAAAACAAATTTGGCAGCCATTTTTGATTCAGTTTGGCCATTTGATGAAGTTTGGAACAAAAAAAGTGAGACCAAGCTGTTTTGCCAACAAAATGGAAATACTGCCCGAGTTTGATGACTGGCCATTAAAACAAATTGGTTCCTCACTCCCGTTTCATTTCGCACATATGACACATCAACATCAGCATTATTTCCCCCCCGCTGCAGCGATGGCAAGTTAAAAGAAGCCGACCAGATTTTGGCCATCAACGGCCAGCCCCTGGACCAGACGGTTACCCACCAGCAGGCCATCGGCATCCTACAGAGGGCTTCGGAGAGGGTGCAGCTTACTGTGGCCCGGGGACCAATCCCGCAGCTGGTAAGTGCCGAAGTGTCCTGACAAACGACACTCACTAACTGATGCTAACTATTCAATGTTGCATTCATGCTAAAATATTTGTCTTAAATCAATCTTATGCTCCTAGTGGCAGCATGTGGAGACTATCGAGCTGGTCAACGATGGCACTGGCCTGGGTTTTGGTATCGTTGGAGGGAAGACAACCGGCGTTATTGTGAAAACCATCCTTCCTGGAGGCATCGCCGACCAGGTGACTGCACTTGATTCAAATCTGAACTGCATTTACAGTAGCAAGGCTTCTGTAAATTACATGCATTTAGCTGTTAAAAAAAAATATTGTTACAAGGGAAGTGAGCAAATGAGAAAGTACCGATACCAGGTATCAGTATCGGGCGATCCATCCTTATTTTAAGGTATCAATAAGTATAGGTCGCCCTCTTGTGTCTGTTTTAGGATCAGGAACAATACATTAGAAAAACTGAAAGTTGCCGTCAATTCCATGCAATTTAAGTGGAAATGTTATACTGGGATATTTAGGTCTTTCTTTAAAATGATTTGTCATTGTTTTTGTGGAAATTGTTTTTATCAAAAGTACTAGTGGTATTGGTCATTGGCATCATTATCAACGATTAAAGAGTTGAGTACTTGTACTGATACTGATCTGAAAAAAAGGATAAATATTTGCATCTCAATAAATAATCGATGAACTGATTTATTGCAAATAACTCACAACTAATAGTAAAATAAGCATTTACATTTAACATGTATTTATTGATTTCTTCAGAAATGATAAAGAAATGCAACTCACATTTTTTTTTCAAGTTTAGCTTTCTTTTAATCCATTTGTTTTTCATAAATTGAGCTTGCTAATTAATAGATTCATTTTTTATTTATATTTACAATTTTACGTGTAGACTTTATTATTATTATTATTAATTAAATCATTATTTATAATCAAATTACCAATAAATAAAACAATTGGCATTTTTTACAATGTATCAAAATTAACTTTATTTTTATGTTATTTATTATTAACTCATGGCTCAAAATTCTGCCCGTCCGCTGTGATTGTCTAATTCAGCTTTTCCACTCTTCTGGCCCTCAAGGACGGCCGCCTGAGAAGCGGCGACCACATCCTAAGAATCGGGGACACTGACCTGTACGGGATGGGCAGCGAGCAGGTGGCGCAGGTGTTGCGACAGTGTGGCAACCAGGTAAAGCTGGTCATCACCCGGGGTCACGTGGACGAGAACGTCTCCGCGTCCACGCCAGCATTGCTCCCGCCGGAAAAGGTCGGTGTCGCTTGGAAAGCAGCATTTGCGTCTGTATCGTACGGATCCCGGTGCCAAAGCTGTCCAACTTTTTCACAGGGCGAGGAGAAGGAGGAAGAAGAAGAAGGCGCGTTTGATGTGAGCCTCATCAAGAATACACAGGGATTGGGGATCACAATTGCCGGTTATGTTGGGGATAAAAATTCAGGTAAGCAATATTGACTTGGAACATATCCAATTGCGGAAATTTGCAGCTTATCAATACTGTACAGTATTTTCTGGACATCTTGTCAGTACGAGTTTAATGAAATATGCTTAAAGCATGTGGGAGGAGTAAAACTATTCTGTCTTTGACTTGGTTTCCTCAGAGCCCTCTGGTATCTTCGTCAAGAGCATAACAAAAGACAGTGCTGTGGATCAAGACGGTCGTATTCACGTGGGAGACCAGATAGTGGCTGTAAGTACCTCAGCGAGCACCGAGACCCTCTCGGAATCACCGTCTTTTGTTTGCCTGCAGCTTTTTTTTGCCATCTACTGTAGACATTATAGTTTGATCATTTTGATAATTTGTTATGAAATAGGGGGTGCGAGGAAGGGCCTGCTTTTTTCTGCTTGTAGTTTTAATTACTTGTGTTTTTGCAATGTCAATTTGGTTACTAATTCACCTTTTGGGGGTGCTTTAATCATTTAGCACGGAGGTACCCCCACACTCCCCATTAATGCTAATTAATATAATTATTATTGTGAAGAGTATAGGCTATACAGGAAATGTTTTATGTGAGCTATCAACAGGGAGCAATTAATCTGTTCAGTCTGTGGATTTGCATAATTTTGAGGAATTAACAATTAATGGCACATTTTTCCTGTGAATATAAAAGATTAAACACAATGAGCCATCCCGTTCTTAATGACTATACATTAAAAATGAGCCCCCACTGGATCTAACTACTTCATTTGTTTTCGTTTTTTTTCTAGTATTGAACGTCTCCCTGTTTTACTTGGTACTTAATTGAGTGAATTATCGCAATTTGCAATGTTTTCATCACAGTTTTGCTGGCTAAAAGAATAAAACACTCACAATGTCCATGTATGAATCCCCCGGCCCGTGCAGGTGGACGGCGTGGACATCCAGGGGTACACCAACCAACAGGCCGTGGAAATCCTCCGACACACAGGCCAGGCCGTGCACCTGAAGCTGATTCGCCGCGGGTTCCGGCCCGACGAGATCCCGCCCGCTGTGACGCCCGTTGTCACCATCTTGCCCCCATCCGCTGCCGTCCTCAAGGAGCTGGACTTGGGGGGACAGACGGAAGCAGAACAAGGTAAACTAAGACTGTGTGTGCAAGTGAAGGTTTTTTTTTCCCATTTAGTATCTTTCCCTTCTTTTATTTAATAAAATTACAGTGATGTGAACTCTAGCATATGAGGCATTTGTGGATTTGTCTATAGTGTCAAAGATGTATGCTGAAGTGAGTTGAGGTACTAAAGTAGGTGACCCAAGGTGGTTGTTACACGGCAGTTCCAAGTGCAATAATTACACATTAAACATTGTTTCTTTCAAGCGTTAGATCTAATCTCCTTTTTTGAATTGTGCCTTGTGTGCTCAGATGAAAAGCAGCCGCAGACAATGAATGAAGAACCTGCCGTCACGCTGGTTGTAGATCAGCTGACACAGGACAAAGATGGTAAGAGGCTGTGGGGAAGCGGGCGGATTTCAATCACCCTAGCAGCACAATTACAAAGAAAATGGTGGCTGTTGTTTGAGATTGGATTGAGTTGTTAACCGTTTACACCCTAAAAGGGACAACAACTCTGACAGCCTACGAGGAAGAGGAACTCGTGAAAAAGTGGCAAGAAATTCTAGGAGCAAATAATGAAGTTGTCGTAAGTGTTTTTCCAAGACCTGAATCTCCCTGATTTTGCTTGAAAAGTGAATGAAATGATAATGGCTTGAACAGGTAGCCCAGGTGGAGAAATTCAGCGAGAGCAGCGGCCTGGGGATCAGCCTGGAAGCCAATGGTGGCCATCACTACATCCGCTCCGTGCTGCCTGAAGGACCCGTCGGCCGCTGCGCCAAACTATTCAGTGGGGATGAACTAGTAGAGGTCAGAGGGGCCCTACCGTTTCACACCGCAACAATGAGTTCTCAGCTTAACTCATTTACTGCCAGTCTAATAAAAAAAATTAACTTTGACGCATTCAGCCGTCAATGGCAGTGAATTAATTAATATCAAGACTGTTTTGTTTCAGGTTAACGGTATATCCCTGATCGGTGAAACCCACAAGGAGGTGGTCCGAATCTTGAAGGAGCTGCCCCTCTGTGTGCACATGACGTGCTGCAGACCCGCCCCCCACCAGCAGGTCGACATTGACGCTGCAAAACCACAAGTGGAAGCTTCATCTGCCAGATCTCAATTAAGGGTACTTAATTTTCTGTTGCCATGCTTGACTCGAGAAATACTCAAATGCATGGGAGCTGAGTGGCAATTATTGAACAACAATTAGTGTACGGTGGCCTTAATGTGTCAAAATGGCCCGTGGAGGCAATTAATAACACTAGATCAAATCAATTGATTATAGTTGTTTATTTGTAATGAATGCAGGTGTAAATGAAGATGATGATATCATATTTAAAGGTTGTCAGCCACTTTTCGAGAGTGTCCTTGTCTTCTTCAACAATGAGGCCTCTCCACATGTGATTAGGTTAGCTTGAGCTGTCAGTCGCTCCATTGCTTCTCCACATTGCCAAGCGTGATGGATTAAGGTTTCACAAAAAGGCTGCACGACTCCAGTTACACACCTCAGCGGCAGTCGCCAACAATGCTGGCTGGAAATAGGACACTTTGAAAGCCAGCTCCTGGCTTATTATGATATCATGTCATCCAAGTATCCCAAAGAAGAAGATTGAGAGGCTATGTTTTCTCTTCTAACAGAAACAAATCGATCCGAGTGGCATGAAAGAGGAGGAGAAAGTGCAAGCAACAAATGATGTGACTCCGGAGGCAACCGGGTCTCCTTCTTTGGCCATGTGGGAGCTGGAGATTCAAAATATTGAGTTGGAGAAAGGACCAGGAGGATTGGGATTCAGCATTCTCGACTACCAGGTAATAAAAGGTCTCGGCGCCATCTTTTTAGTTCACTTTAAAGCCGTTTCTGGTTACTTTTGAATCCTTCTGGCTCTACTTCAGGACCCCCTGGATCCAGCCAAGACGGTCATCGTGATCCGCTCCCTGGTTCCCGATGGTGTGGCCGAGAAGGACGGACGACTGCTGCCGGGGGACCGACTGATGTTCGTCAACGACACCAACCTGGAGAGCGCCAACCTGGAAGATGCGGTCCAGGCGCTAAAGGGGGCCGAGCTGGGCACAGTGCAGATCGGGGTGGCTAAACCCCTTCCCGTAAGTATTCAAAATCGTACTTGGTGTCTTGTCGTTGTTTGTGGTAAATTGACATTTCAAATTATTAATATGGGCAATTTCAGGTTGGTTTTGAGGGTGTCAAGAGATGTCCAAAAGGCTTAAATTTGAATTTGTCTGCACTTTTAGTTAGAATGGCAAATTTTGGCCACATATTGTATGATCAACAAGAAGTTGGAACACTGACTCAAAAGTCGCCATCAAACTGGAAACTCCAATGACAAAGCCCGGCGTGGGGGTACGAGGGGCTGTGCACAGCTTTCATTTTCGATTGTATTGCCTTTGGATTACCAGTGTCGAGGTCAGACGGATTACCAGCCTTTGTGGGAGTTTTTCCGCACTCCCGCAGGATATGGAACGCACGTTGGCGGTGTCGCCTCTCAAAATTGAGCCTGACAATCGTAATCCTCGACCACTTGGAGACACTGAAAGAATCTCTCCACTTTTCCTAGGGGATAAGTGGGGATTCCTACTTACCTCATCTTTACGGTGGGCAGGAAGTCACGTCGCTGTCCGCCCTCCATTCATTTGACTTCAGCGGTAGTTTACTCGAAGACGGAGACCAAGATGAACTGCCCGGCGGGGTTCTTTTCCGAGCAGAGGCGGCATTGGTTAGTTTAGTTTTTGAAGCAACAGAGGGAACCAAAAACATGCAAAACTTTTGATTTGAGGGTGAAATGTACCATATGTCCTGCCAGGTGGACACGAGTGAAGTGGACGAAAAGGCTCTGGAGTGCGCTTACTATGGCGAAGAAGACACTTTCCAGGCGTCGATGATTGCGCTTCATGGAAGTAGCTCCGACTTGGATTTCCTGCACGCATCCACGCCCGAGGTGAGCAGATACACACCTACGCAAATTAGAAAAACACTTGTAGACCTTTTCACCATGATAGGTGGTAAAACCTCAAGCATCCTCGTAAAAGAAAAAAAACCCTATCATGTCATTTGACCAATGAGGTATGAATGATGAGTTTCTTCTTCTCTACTTTTGTAATTTGAATGTGTGAAGCGTTGGGTGAAAAGAAGATGTTAATGATGTAAATTGCTAGAAAGGTAGATGCAAATCTGGCAGTAATTTACATCTCCACAGGTATAATGATTCAAAAATAGATGTGGTGGAAACTCACACATAGTTATTGAGGATATGGCTAATATGGTGAACATGCACCAGAAAGTTAACGTCACTTTGCCCCGTTGTGCAACTGTTACGCAACTAAACAAAACCATGTTTGCTCAGTGAGTTTTCTTTTAGGAAGCATATCCTTTTTTTATGTTTCTCTATGTTTTGCTCTTTTTAATAGTGAATTGGATAAGCATGCAATAGAGCTGACGTTAGCTAGCAGGCTAGCTATTATTGTTTTGCATGATTATTCAAAGGCAGTCCAGCCAAATACACACCTGTTATTAAATGCCTTCTACAAAACACACTTTCGAAGTGTCTACCTATGTTCTCTGTAAAACTATGTACGACATGCCCTCCATTTATCCTCCTCGCCCACCCACAGGTTCCGCTGGATTAATTTTTGACCTTTTTGCAGTGTAACCCCAAACACCACAAGTTATATATCATCATTTTCAGTCAGGAGTAGTCATTCGCGTTGCGCCATCCGAAGTACTTATTACCTACTGTTTACGAACATTAATGATCTAACAAAGGTAACCATTTTCCACACAGACTTCAAGTTATCTCGACTACGCACCGGCATCCGTGCCTGCCCCTCTAGGCGGGGCACATGAGGACCTAGCCACCGCCGAGGAAACAATGGATCCCTCCGACGCCTACAGACCGTTAAACGACCTCCAGATCTCACCTGAAATCCAGGTTGAACCAGCGGAATCGGTTCAATGTCACACAGAAGAGCCCGCAGTTACTTTTGTGGAACAACCACTCTCCATGAAGGTAATGTTAGAAGGAACATTCTGAACTCTTGTTGCAATAGAATGTCATACAGAGGGGAGTAGGTGAGGAGTCTGTTGTGGTGTTCTCCCAAGGAGGATGAGGAGGTTGACACGAGAGCAGACGTCGGCGACCAAGCGGCAATCTCGGGGAGCAGTTTCGAACGGACGATCACGGTTGTCAAGGGCAACTCTAGTCTCGGTTTGTGTTCATGTCTTCAAATCATTTTGTTTCATGTCAAAATAAGTTTGGACAATTTTTCCCTCAGAAAAAAAAAAAGAATGCTGTTGTGCAAAATCCCCACCCCTATAATAAATACAGTACCTTTGATTTTTAGTCAACAAAGAGTGACCTTTCCTTCAAACGCACAAACCCGCTCAAGTGACTAGAGCGTGAACGGCACTATTTTTGTGGCTATGGCAGGGATGACGGTGAGCGCCATGAAAGATGGCCTGGGGATGCTGATCCGAAGCATCATCCACGGCGGCTCCATCAGTCGCGACGGCCGCTTGGGCGTGGGCGACCTCATCCTGGTCATTAACGGGGAGTCGACCGCCAAGCTGACCAACGCTCAAGCACGTGCCATGCTTCGCAGGCACTCTCTTATCGGACCGGACATGGGGTAAGCGCATCGGCAAGATAATATATGGGCAACGCCTGTTTATTGTTAGGTCATATGTTTAATGAGCAATATAGAGAGAGACCATATACATTTTTTTTACAGTTATATTATACCCCTCCCATACCCTTTAAACAGATTTAAACTCATTCAAACACATTTTGGTAAACACATTGCAATGTATTTACCACGTTAATATATAAAACTAGAAAAACTGTCACGAAAAAATTGGCGATATAATGGGGGAACACGCTATGCTAGTACTGGAAAGTGGTGCTGTTTTTTTTTTCAAGCATGAAAGTATTTGGTTTAGCTAAGAAACGAACATAAGCGTTAAAGCATGCTTGGCCAACTAAACAAAGGCACTGTTGTGTTCGGTGCATAAAAGCCAACTCTTCACGTTCTAGATCTGCTTGCTCACCAGAGGATGATCTGTGCCCATTTTATGTGTGAGTATGACTAACCGTCCGGTATTGTCTTGGCCGTCCTGGTTTTTTCTTTTCCTCCGTTTGTCCATCTCTTGTCTGCATGCAGTCATCACTTAGTAACACTAACAACTTCTTGACATCAGTGAATAACCAACCACCTTTCTAAACCTAGTATGTCTGTGAAATCCTTTGTGACCTGTGAGGCAGACGCCACATCGTTTCAACTTGTGTTCTGTCCAGCATCACGTACGTCCCGGCAGAATATCTCGAGGAGTACAAAAGCAGCCCGGAGCAGAGCCACAAAGACAACGTCTTCCCTGAGCCGGCGACTATTCCGGCCCCGAGGTAAGCAGCTCATAAGATTCTCATCTAGAATGAGGAAGGGGTGTTTTTGTTTTGTTTTTAAAGAGTGTCCCTTGCGGTTTAGGGATGTTCCTAACCTTCCTGAGCGTGAGGACGGCGAGGGAGAAGAGAGTGTGTCTTACAGCAACTGGAACCAACCGCGACTGTGAGTACATCCAGTGAACACAAACAAATCGAGTGTACTTCACATGCTGATTTTGGTACCGCCGCCCTCAGAGTGGAGCTCTTCAGACAGCCCGGCAAGTCCCTGGGCATCAGCATCGTCGGGGGTCGCGGGATGGGCAGCCGATTGAGCAACGGCGAGGTGATGCGGGGTATTTTCATCAAGCACATCCTGGAGGACAGTCCCGCCGGACAAAACGGTACCTTGAAGACCGGAGACAGGATTGTGGAGGTAAACAACAAACGAGTGGGCCCCGTTCAGACAAGATTGGAGAGCAGATAATGAGAGTGACCTCCTTCACCTGTCAGGTGGATGGCGTGGACCTGAGAGATGCCAGTCACGAGGAGGCGGTGGAGGCCATACGCAGGGCAGGAAATCCTGTGACCTTCCTGGTGCAGAGTATTATCCAGAAACCTCGGGTATGTCTCATGATTGAGAGAACGTAAGACTTTTGGGGATAAAATCTTTCATACATGTTTTGAAGAACCCTGAAAATGAATCTCAATGACCACCAAAATCAGGTTAATTTTTGTTGGTTGTGCCATTGTCTCAGTTGAAGGATTTCACCCTATGATAAGAAAATCTTAACTAGACACCTGGCGATGAAGTGATCAAACAGATTGCCAACCCCCCTAAGTTTGTCTTTAATTATACTGCTCCGTGAAGAATGTTTTGAAAGAGGATGTTCCGCTTACAAAAGCAAGAAGAGCGGCAGTGAGAGATAAGGCAAGCAAAAGTGTGATTGATGACTGACGTAATAGAAAGCAGGCAGACAAAATAGAAGAGAGATGGATCACTTGGCATGAGCACTGTGGCGTGCATGCCAAAGAAGTGCGTGCGTGCGTGTCGTGATGGAGCGAAGCAGAGCTCGGTTTGAAGCAAACTCCTTTCGTGGCAGCAAAATCAAGAGGTCATTTTGGCCGTGTAATACACCTCTTCATCTCGTATTGTGTTGTGTAGTCATCGACAAGTGCCGAGTCCATCGAGGAGAACGTGCCAACTCTACCTAGGGACAAGGAGGACAAGGTTAGTGATGTTCATGAGCTGTGCGTTTGTATTTGCACTGCATCTGAAAACACCACGGGTGAATCGATGTTGTGTCATCGTCTAAAGTTGTCGCCCTTTGTCTCTTCTCTATAGGAGGGTGACAGTCACAATAGACTTGTCTTCCGCCTCTCCCCAACTAACCCTTTCACTCCTACCCCGTTTAAGGTTTGTGCGTCTCTCTGTTGTGGCCTTCCTCGTGTCCTTCTCAGTGCATGCACGTGCTGGGTAATAGGGCAATGGAACAAGGTTATGTCTGATAGCTTATGTGTTCAGTTTCAGACTTATTTTTTTCTAATAGCGGCCATTTTCAAAATGGAACATGATCTAGATTTTTTTTCTATTCTTACCACATTTGAAGCAGATAAACAGACGGGTGACATTAATTATTTCCCTGACATACAATCACTATTTTTATAAAGCCAGTATATTAAGCAAACCACAGTGGCCATGCATGCACATGTAAGCCGGCGTCTTAAATGTTTGTCTGTGTCCAATCATCACGTTCTTATTTTATGTTTGTCACTTCATGTTAAATGTGTAGACGGGCTTGTGTGTAGCAAGTGTGAATGACTCCTGTTCTTCAGGTAGGTATGTAATGCTCACAAAAAGTTTGGGATAATGTGCCAGTCGTTGATCAACACTATTTTAGGCAGCGACGAAGTGACTGGAAGAGTCACAGAAAGGCGGTGTGTCAAATGCCTGTAGTGAATTGTGCTGTTCAGAAAAAAACAATTAAGTTGACCTGTAAAGGATATAACGCAATTCAGTCTTGTCCTAAAATGTCTGCATAAAGCCCAATACCTCTAACTTTTTGTGCATAATGTTAATGAATGCATATCAAAGTTTGATTTGGTTAATTGAGCAAGCTTTTACTGTATTATTTTAGCTGTAGTCTGATTGAGCCTTAACCATCGATGACACTGAATCATTTATCAGCCATAACTAACCGAATCCTGCAAAATCAAGCATATCAGCTTCTGATGATCTGGCAAACCTTCAAGCAACTATTGATTCTTTAAAAAAATTACTTTAGAATTCTCTAGGCCTTTTACTAATATGGATCTCCCCCCCCCCAAAGCCGAAGAAGCGCGAACCTCTAAAGGCGACGCCTGCCAGCGTGGCCCTCGCCCTGCCGGTGGTGCCCCATGTGGGCGAGACGGACACAGACAACCTGGCGGAGACTCCGGCTCGGCCCCTCGAAGCTGATGTGGGGGATGGGGAAGAGGAGGAGGAGGAGGAGGAGTTTGAGTATAACTGGGGTGAGTGAGTTCTTTGTCATGTCTGTGTCATTAAATTATTCATTCATGGCTAGGTGGTTATTCAACACCTCAAATAGTTGGCCTCCGTTCTAATGGATGCCCTGTTCAAGTACTATTTTTTATAGAACAATGAAAAAATAAAGAGACATAAAAGCCTCCTATCTGATAAAACACCTGGTGGGTTATCAGAATATATTGTGTAGCATACAGCAATAACTAAAATACTAAAACGCTTAATTGATATTTTTTTATGATAATACGTTATTTGCATTATTAGTGTTAGTAAAAGCCTTATCTCTAATAAACAAGAGTAAAGTGTATTTTTATAGCATAAAATGTGGGCTTGTAAGCACCCTATAAAGTAATAATTTCCAGAAAATTTAATAATACCTTAAAATGTATTTTTAGAGGTAAAAATATTATTTCAATATCAGTCAGGATTCTTTACTATAATATTGGGGAAATTACTACATTATTGGGTTTTAAGTGCAAATTGTATTACATTTTCATTAAATTATTATATTATAGGGCGCTACCTCAAGTGAATGCCTTTTTTTTTTTTTTTATATATATATATACTTTTTCTTCCAGTGCAGTGCATTTATTAAGTGCAGCTCAGCTGCAGTATTTAATTTGAAACAGAAAGCATTTACATTCAATTTTGATGACCGCCAAATGTTTCAGAGAGTATCATCCAGCGCTACGGCAGCCTGCCAGGCGTGCTGCACATGATCCAGCTGGAGAAGGGCAAGACGGGCCTGGGCCTCAGCCTGGCTGGCAACCGGGACCGCGCCCGCATGAGCGTGTTTGTGGTGGACATTGACCCCGCGGGGGCTGCCGGCACTGACGGACGCATGCTTGTCGGGGATGAGCTTCTCGAGGTGAGAAGTAGGACGTTTGCTTAGAATCTTGGACGAAGCTGATTTATTTTTATTTTTTGGGGTTTCTAGATCAATGGACAGGTCCTCTACGGCCAAAGTCACCAGAACGCATCTTCCATTATCAAAAGTTCTCCATCTAAAGTCCAAATCGTCTTTATCAGGTAAAAGACAGATTCTGGTCTCACTATTGTAATGTCACAAAAAATCCACTAGAGGGAGATCTTATAACACAAAAGAGAATGAAAAAAAGTTAAGTGCAGACAAATTTCTTCCAATGCAAACAGTCGTTTGAGGTTTGTGTCCAATGACAAAAAAAAAAAAAAAAAACCTCTATTGCTAACCAAAACATCAGCACCAACCAACGCTGTTTTACTAACCTACTGTGAACAAAATGAACAAACCCTATAGTCCTTCCTTTTCAGTTGGCTTCCTTAGCAGACTGTCAAAATGACTGAGTTATTATGACTCTTGTGGTACAGGAACACAGGGGCCCTGGAGCAGATGGCAGTAGGACCCATGAGAGAAACCGAAGGAGACGCAGCAGAGCCCCACGTGGAGGTATAGGAACAGCCGGGCCTGATAAGTGTTTTAACACATGCTGTGCGCAAGAACAAGTGGTCAGACACAGCAAGCCATACCAATGTTGGATGTATTTTGTGGGGAGGGGGGATTCAACCTCTGAAAAAACTGTGCTTTTTAGCATCATGAAATTTGGCAGACATGTCTATGATGAGTGGAACCACAAAGAAGTCCCAAGAAATGCTTGTAAAGAGACAGGAAGTCTGCCCCTTTGGTTTGAAGCAGCTCATTTTGGCCATTTTAAAAGGAGAACGTCCAAGAGATTTTGTCCAAATTTGAACCATGGCTGTTTGATGACATGCCATCCAAAGAATGACTTCTAAATTATTCCACCCACGAGTGACGCAGAAAAACCACAGACAGGCTAGTGTGCATGTCGTACCCACCATTAGAGGGCCCACACACGCACTTTGCATTGCGCTACGAATGTGACAAAATAAACCCACGTGGTAACACAGGAAGTTAACATTCCATCATGTCACCATCAGGAAGACGTCGCGGTCAGTGAAGTTACCACAGAAGACAAGGTAACTGTCCAGGAAGGCTGCGCCGCAGCTGTCAATGGGGAACCAGAAGTCGCCAGTCTACCTAATATGCTTTGCATCAGTCAACCCGAAGCATCTTCAAGTGAGTCAGCGTTTGGGACGGTTTATTTAGGGTGGTAATTAAAGAAACCACATAGACAGGTTTTGCTTTTGTCTTTAGGTCACAGTCGCTCGCCCAGCCCGTCTACGCTGGCCTGTGACCCAGCCACGTGCCCCATCATCCCGGGATGTGAGACCACCATCGACATCTCCAAAGGGCGGACAGGCCTGGGGCTCAGCATTGTCGGGGGCTGCGACACTCTGCTGGTGAGAAGGCCGTTTGACCAACAAATTTGTCAACGCCACTTTTATTTTGGGGTTTCATATCTCTTCTCGCGTCGCTGCAGGGGGCCATCATCATCCACGAGGTTTACGAAGAAGGTGCGGCTTCCAAGGATGGCAGGCTCTGGGCTGGAGATCAAATCCTAGAGGTCAGGTTTTTAACGGGAGCACTGATAGTGGAAATCTTCAATTTACTTCCTCAAATAGTGTCCGTCCCTCTAATGAACTCCCCCAACCAGCGCAAATAGACCCCTCAAACAGCTTTCCCTGGCGTGTCGCAGGTGAACAGCCTCGACCTGCGGGCGGCGAGCCATGACGAGGCCATCAACGTTCTGCGGCAGACCCCGCAGCAAGTCCGACTGACTGTCTACAGGGACGAGGCCCAGTACAAGGAGGAGGACCTGTGGGACTCGTTCATCGTGGAGCTCCACAAGAGGCCCGGCCAGGGATTGGGACTAAGCATCGTGGGGAGGAGGTAACCAATCAAAGATGGATAATAGTCTCGGGTTCTTTACGAGGATGAAAACTAAACTGTACTCTCAATCGTTTTTGTTTTGCGCTTCAGATCGAGAGACCAAAGGTAACTTAGCGCTCAATGTAGCATCCGTGGTAGACTTAACCAGAGCAGAGGGATCGCCCAGAAAAAAATTGGCGTAGTCCCAGAATCCACCCTCATAGATCCTCCTTACTGTACATGTTCTCAATAGGGTTGAGGTCAGGGGATGATGATTTTTCACTATATCACAGGATGATCTTTTTTGAAAACTGACTTATGCTACTAAGAGGGAAAACGACCAAGTCCAAAGTTTCATTTCACACTCCTGTCCCATTGCATCTAGGAATGACACGGGAGTTTTTGTGTCCGACATCATTAAAGGAGGCTTGGCGGACACAGATGGCCGGCTGATGCAGGGCGACCAGATCCTGTCGGTCAACGGAGAAGACGTCCGTTCCGCCACCCAGGAGGCAGTCGCCGCTCTCCTCAAGGTAGTGACAAATATGACAACACGCCGTTTGCATCATGGGACTCAATCGTCTTCGCGTTTCAGTGTTGCGTCGGTTCGCTGAAGATGGACATCGGGAGGTTTAAAGCCGGGCCCTTCCACTCGCAACGAAGATTGTCCCAAAGCAGCCAGGTAAGACGAGATTTTTCTCCGTTTAGTTGGAATGCGCCAAACCAGATTTCTCTCGCTAAGATGGAAGCGACGAGTGAACCTTGCAGCTCCAAGATGGCCTCAGGAATCCTTTCAGGTGATGCGAGTCAGCAGGGTAAGTATCCTTCGAAATACGGCGTGGCCTCGCCCCAGAAATGAGATTCTCAAACGTTTTCCACGTCTGCAGCTCCGGATCACCAAGAGGTGAGAACGGCCGAGTTCACCAAAGGCCCCGATGACTCCCTGGGTGTCAGTATTGCCGGCGGGGTGGGCAGCCCCTTGGGAAACATACCCATCTTTATTGCCATGATGAACCCTGTCGGCCTGGTGGCGCAGACCCAGAAGCTCATGGTGTGACATTTTTCATTTATCATTTGCCCTTTTCCAGATGTCCTTCACAAACTAACTTGTCCTCGAATTTTGTGCATATACCAGACAGATGGGCGACGTTAAATCGGCAAACATTTGAATTTTCAGCATAGTTTGATCAGTTGCCATTAAACACAAAAGTCAAATATCTCTCTGGGTGTCGGTATCGCAGGCGTCTTCATTTGGCGTCCAAATATGCATACCAGCCATTCCGGAACGAGGCTCAAATCCTGACGGGAGCCCACAGTTTTTTAGCAAGTGAAACGAGGGAGAAAAAAAGGCCACGTTGACAATCGCTGCACTGTGCGACGTACGCTGTTGGAGCCTAATAAATCTCCCACTCTTGAATTTAGATGGCTCGGGCTAACAGAAGGACCCGTTTGGACACAATCGAGCTGCTTTGTCTCACAAAATAAGCGTGGCCTCGTGAAGTGTTGGCCCTGCGCTCACATTGCAAATCCAGTACCGGCATGAATACGTTCACTTTTGATTGCCAATTAAAAATGGAACAAGCGAATGATGCACATGTGTCTAATCTGTACACAAAAACAAAACTTGAGCATTCCATCAATCGATCCTTCTCCAGGTCGGGGACCGGATCGTCAGTATTTGTGGAACTTCTACCGAAGGCATGAGCCACTCGCAAGCCGTCACCCTGCTCAAGAATGCCACAGGGACAATACAGATGCAAGTAAGACCACCAACAGGAACTTTGTCCTTTTTTTTGTTTGTTTGGGAGGGTTGGTGACAGTAACAGCGTGTGGCGTTTAGGTTGTGGCAGGCGGCGATAACACGGTGACCGGTGCAGCTCAAGAGCAAGCAGCTGGAGGCCTACAGCCAACCAGCTCCATCTTCCAGGATGACCTCAGGTTTGAAGCATTGCCTCATTCTATACATTGATTGGAAATCGATTCTTAAATTATTATTTTGCTATTAGTAGTTTTGACACTGGTTACTAAAGAATTATTTGCTTTTTTTTCTGCTACTAAATCACCTTTTACGGGAGTTATTATTATTATTGTGTGACCCTTTCTTTTTTTGTGCTTCAGTTCCACTATTTGGCTAACCTCAAACTATTTACTAGTCAAGATCTGATCTTAGTATAATTTATGTTCATTTGTTTCTTTCAATTCCCAACTCAACTCTTTTGAAAATGTCAAAATAAAAGTTGAAAATTTAAATTTTGGGGTTTTAACCCTTAATTTCTATTTTTTTTTAACATTCTAATCGTTCCATCTTTAAAGTGCTCAGACCATCCCTATTTATTTATTTTTTTTCTTCAAAATAAAAGCACAAAATTAACAATTTTGTATTTTTACAGCTATTGTTTTAACCTATTCAATCCATTTCAGCTTTAATCTGTTCAGTTTATTGCTACTTCAATAAAATTTTAAAATTCAAAATTATGATTTTTATGTTCTTCCCCCCTCTAATTTCTAAATGTGTTGACCAATTTAAACCACTCTGACAAACCGTTTATCCCTATTTCTCAAAATTATAAAATAAAAGCCAAAACTTTTAGATTAGTTTTTTTTTTTATCTCTTATTTCTGCATTTTATTTTTACTGTTACAACTTTAATCTGCTTATTGTAGCCATGGCCATACTGAATTTTTTTTTTTTCAAGATTTGAAAATAAACCCCAAAATATTGATATATTTTTTTCTAACTAATTTCTAATTCATTTTTTCATTTTTTTTTTACCATTCAAACTGTTGTAACTTTAAACTGTTTATCTTATGCCTATCACAATGTATTTTCCCAAAATTTGAAGTAAAAGCCCACATTTAAAATGCTGACATTTTTACCTGTATCACTTTTGTCAATTCAAAACATTACAACTTCAAACTGTTCAGCACATGCGGCATTTGACCTTGGAAGAGTTTGTATAATTATTATTGTTGTTATCATGACAATGTTGACCCTCTCAGTGACCGTTTTGTCAAGGCGGAATTTTGCGCTGTGTACCCCATATTGATTTTGTCCCCCCCCCCCATTCCCGTCGTCAGCCCTCCTCAATACAAGAGCATCACGCTGGAGAGAGGACCGGACGGGCTGGGCTTCAGCATCGTCGGAGGCTACGGGAGCCCCCACGGAGACCTTCCCATCTACGTCAAGACGGTTTTCGGCAAGGGGGCGGCGGCGGAGGACGGCCGCCTGAAGCGGGGCGACCAGATCATGGCGGTCAACGGGCAGCCCCTGGAGGGTGTCACGCACGAGGAGGCCGTGGGCATCCTGAAGAGGACCAAAGGAAGCGTTACGCTCACCGTGCTCTCCTAGCAACTTTGCTAACATTCCTCTGGTGTGCGTTGACTGAAACGCAGACCGGTTACAGTCAATGAGTCACGGGCTTAATTATGTGACGTTTTCATTCCAGTCCCAGTTGTGAGCACACGCTGGAATATAGTGCTGCTAAACAATTGTCATACATTATATCAGTGTTGGATCCCCCCTCACTAAAGTGTTAGCGCAGACAACAATGACACCAAGCCGAATCAAGTTTTGTTTCTAAATGTTGAAATGTTTGAAAATAATTGCTGAAAACATGCAAAGACTGAGAACTATGTAGAACTCAACTGTAGAGTATTAAACTGTTTTACACCATTTCAGTTTTTTTGGGGTGCTAAAATGGGACCCAGTGATGCACTTTGTCCTCAGGCATATAAAAACTTTGTGACAGGCTGTTAGCTAGCGAGCTATGCCTGCCCTCTACCATGAAAATTCCCTTTGAATAGTCCGCTGGAATGGCCACTATAGAGTGCCTCATTGTTTGCAGTAAGTGCACGCTTGTCATGATGGAGTCGGGATGGGCTTTGTGCTGGTGTAGCCGCTCGAGACTGCCTTGTTGAAGGTGTCGGTCATCTAACGGGGTGCTGGGATGGTCAGGATTGAGCGGGGTCGTAAAATGGAATAACAACTAGAGATTCGCCTGCTGACTCTTTCACCTCCAAGTCAGACAGGACAGCTGCGAGGAGCACCTGTTGTTGGTGTGCCCCAACCCCCCTACCCTCATCAAAATGGCAGAGTCTGTTTACTCAAGTCTGGACGGGCCCCTTTTAAACAGGATCCTTGATTTCACATGAGGGCTCACTGTAATAACATGAAAGTCTGAACTTGCAAAATATTCTTGACGTCATTTCCCAGCACTATTTTGGGGTTTATTTTAGTTTAGTTTTTTTCCCCCCTCTATAAGTAGTAAATAGGGTGCATCCAGTAGTCCTTTTTGTCAATTTAAAAGACAACAGATAGTACTAAAAGGGTGCTTATTTTATAAACAATATTTGTGGTAATTGTATTATGTAACAAACATGAGCATTGTTTGCAATACAAACATGAAAAGCCATTGTACTTGTATAAGGGCAGCTACACCATGTAGACAATGGTGTCCTTAGTTTTTCGTCCCTGTTGGGCACACCCCCATTCCAGAGACCATTACACACTTTGCGTGTTCCTCCTGGTATGTTTGCCTTGCATTTACAACTTGCAATGACATCACGGCCGAGGCGCGTTAAGGCTTTTAGTGTGTAATCATCGCTTTATGAGCCGCGTGTGAAGTCACGCGGTGAGCCCAACCTGCCGGGTGATGTTTGCCAAGGGTGGAGGGTGTCGCCTGTGTTCGACCTCCAACTGACTGTCAATCATGAGCCGGATCAGTGGGTTTGTCCTATTGATTTGACACCAGGATGGAAAAATTTTTGGGTGCCTCTGGCTCTTGAGTTGATGATGCCATGACAGCGCTCGCCGCTGCACACATATCAGTATTACAATCAGATAGGTCTCATTCCCTGGACCAATTGGAATGCAGGAATGGCGTCACTGTTTTAACATCCAACAGCTAGACTGGATGTATTGCAGCAATCTACAATTTGCACAGGGTCGTTCCATGCCAAATCCCACAGCTGGTTGGTTTAACTAAACTGATTTAGATTTTAAGGAAATTTGGTGTACTTATTGATAGTTATGACACAACACTAAATCTCAAATTTGAGGTAAATCAGAGGAGGGGTCTGGAAGCTATGGCCTGCAAAAACTTTTTTTTTTGTGAAATTTGACCCAATAGAAATATTTTCAGATTTTTGTGACATTTGGCACAAGGAAAGTCAAAATGAAAATGTCAATTATCTGTAACTACATTCTTCCTATCCACATTTTAGTTGCAGAGGTCTGCTATGTGAAATATCTGCAGCTCCGAGATATCTACAATGTGCCTCAATTTAAGATCCCCTAGTTCTTTTTCCAGATACCTTCAATCAAGTTTTAGCTAGGCAAAATTAAGTTGTAGATGTCTGTAACTTGGTTTAAGGCTAGTCATAAACAAATTGTAGATACCCTCAAACTGGTGTTACGGATATCCATGTCCATCCTTCCATCCATTAACTGGCAACTGAAGTCTGGCTCAAGTCAAGTCATGTGACTGCACTTTATAAAGGTGACAGTTGGAGTGCGGAAAAGATCATGACCTCATCTCCCAAAAATTTCACGCTTGCACGGTGGATGACGATCTCTCTTTGAAACCCCCGGAGGCGTTTGATTCGCTCCCCGTCTTCAAGAGAGACAGAGCAAAAGCACAAGCAAGCAATCAAACGTGGAGGGGGGTAAAAAAAGGGAAAACCTTTCAGCAGGCTTGCGCCAACGTGTATGTGGTTTCTGTGCCGGCTGCAACAGGGAGGTCGGATATCTAAAAGTGATTGTGAGTTGAACAAGTGTGTGTTTGTTGACATGCACGGCTGCTGCTCCTCCTGGAGTGCCCACCTTGGCTTGGCTTGGGTCCATGATCCATCTCATTGCTACAGTGGGATTTTGGTGCTGTGACATGCACACAAGTGTACAGTCGTCTGACAGTTTTAGTCAGTAAACGCCATTTGCTCATGTTAAGCACCTCTTGGTTGGTAATCCTATCAAGGTAAGTGATTTTGAGGATTTTCTCCGGCACCTCTTGTTGGAAAACATTGAGCTTCCCAGATTATTTGGCACTCAGGTTTCACTGGCATAAACGGCTGTCGGAATTAGAATGCTGTTGAGGAGCTGCAGCCTTATTAGAATAATGAGGACAAGCGGTACAGAAAATGGATGGATGGATTTCCCGCATAATGCTGCACATACAATTAAGTATATTGAAAAATAACAAGGTGCTAGTTATTAGGGGTGTGCCCAAAAAAATCGATTCTCATAAGAATCGAGATTCTCATTTAGTGCGATTCAGAATCGATTTTAAAAGTCCGAAAATCGATTTTATTTAAATTATTTTATACCGTCTTGCCTTTGTCTGTGTGTGCTTTTATTGGGAGCGCTGTTCATGTTGTACCCAGTTTGGCCACTGAGGGGCAGTGTGGTTCCACGCGGTCTAATACACTGTTAAGTTGTAGCCACATTAGAGAGTAGAAGGAAAAAGTCACGATCATGTTATTCCAATAAAAGGTGGGTTTTTTTCAGCGTGGAGCCGTTCTTTTGAGTGATAAAAGTGCCGCGAATAGCGCGCTAATAAGCATTAGCGAGTCAGACTAGTGTAGATCATTGTCAATCAAATTATTTTGAATTTTAAAAAATTCTTAATCAAAAATCTATTCTGAATCGAATCGCAGGCCCAAAAATTCGGAATCAAATCGAATCGTGAGACATTCAAAGATTCCCACCTCTACTAGTGGTAAGTCTGGTGTACTTGCTTTCAAATGAATTCAATGAGTTGAATAAATGAAAGCTGTGCCACCTGTTTTTTTGTTTGTATTTTGTCTAGTGCAGGGATATCAAACATGCGGCCCGTCATGGGATCCAATATGGCCCACGAGGACCAAATCCAAACTGCTGTTTTTCACTAAAATGAACTGTTGTTGCAAATTTTGTCCACTGGTGGGCGCACTGACGACTATTTAAATGACTGAAATTTGGCTGTTACACTTACAGTACTCATCATTTGATGCAACAGTTTTGCACTCCTTTTTGTTCAGAAATTTCCAATTACGCTTCAATAAGATAATTACATGGAAATGTTTTCAGAATGTGTTCGCAATTATTTGCACAAAAAATACAAGAAAAACCTAGGAAATTTTTTGACCTGTTGTTATTCATAACTTATTGGTTCACGGACATACAGTACCGGCCCACTTGAGATCAAATTTGGGTGAAAGCAGCCCCTGCATTAGAATGAGTTTGACCCCGCCTGGTCTAGCGTATGCCAGCAATTGGACCTCCCCAGCCCCCGTGAACATCCCCGATGGGGATAGCCACCTGTCTTGGACCACTCCTGTGATGCCTCCCTGCATGGACTAACAGTCACTTCTTTGTGTGCAAGGAGGGTGTGTGTGTGTGGGCGGCGCAAAGCCTACTGTCTGTTACTGATAGCCCTCAGTACAGCCAGTGTACTGTCACATGGTCCAGCAACTACTGACAATTGTGCAAGCCCCTCAAATGCAGCCAAGCCAGCGATCAATAGTGCAGTGCAGGAGTGTGACATCAGCATTAGCAGTTATCACTTTGCCCCGACTGCGCTTACACACACTGATAGCTGACCTCGCATTGTTCCAGCCGCCGCCGGCGTGCTCGTTAATGATTGCCTCGAATCACTGGCGCGCGACTCCCAGAGAGCTTTTTAAGCGCACGTGGACGGACAGGCGGGACAAATTGCTGCTCGTACTGATGATTTATTAAGAGAAGAGTAAGGATACATGTTCTGGCCTTTAACAAAAATGACTTTCTAGCCTCTATATTACTGTATTGGTTTAACTGGGACAGTCCGAAGCGGCGAATTTTCGCCAGCCTCATTGTAGGAGGTCCCGTCCCAGGGTCCCAGATTGTTTTTTTAGTCTAGTCAGCAAGCCAAATGTTTGGGTCGTGTGTATGTCATAGCGATTCATTCGACTAACCTAACTATATCTAATTGCAGGCGTGTTTTGGGCTTACTGGAACTAGAACTACTTCCTGCCTCCGTGTCCGTAAGAATCATGGGAAATGTAGTCCTACTAGTCTAATGCTGCGGTTGCCGGTCAGACCTAATCTAAGTTGAGCTTTTCTGGCGGCATATTTCCAATGTGACAATGCAGGACCGGTGCGAGGTAAACGGCAAAGGATCAAGCAAAAATGGTTGGATAATGGTGAGTGCATTGTCTTGTTTAGAGTTGTTGAACTGTCATCCAAGATAGCATTTAGCATTAGCTAAAGCAGACAAAACAACCAACAGTCACCACTTTGACAAACGATTATATTTGTTATAAATACTTCCTGATGACAATTTATTGTTTACTTGATTTTCAGTCAAATTGCAGTACTGTATCCCGGATTTAAATTTTTAAAATGTGGTCAGCCTTTGTGTACTAGTAGAATGAGACTGGGTGATGGACTGTACTTCCCAGGAGGATAATGTCTCATTCCCTTGGAAGGATGCGGCAGTGTACGAGAGCGGGTCGGGAAAATGGAATCCTGTTGTGGCTCGACGGTTGCAGAATGGCTTAGCACATTGGAGTTTCCACATAAAGGGCTTGTGGGATAGCGCAAATATTCAGTTCCTCAGCAGAAAACTTTATGGGTCTATAAAACCAGACGACAAATCCGAACCCAACATTCTCCTTCCAACGTTCCATTAGAAAAGCCAATGTGGGTCATACCTACAATTAATAATATCTCACCCTTTTGCGGTTTATCACCTAGCCTTAAAGGGTCAGTCAATTGGTATGCTCCTCTGAATGACCCCAGGTTGCCTTTTATTTCACATGAATGAGTGCTCAAAGCATTTGTCCAAGGGGACCCATTTTAGTGAAGCGTGTTTTCAAACCGCCACGCTGCTCCCTATAAACGACTTGCGGCGCGTTGCCAGGAAACGCTCCAAAAAGACTATTGACCTTTTGGGGGCTTTCACGAGAGCCCTGCGTGACCGTCAAATCGGCAGCGTGAGAAAGGGAATGTTTACATTCAAAATGGATTTGGGGAAAAAAGCCAAGCGCATTTGTAAAAATAGATGGGGTGAATTGAGCTTCAAAAGTCTGTGACGAGGCATTCTCGTCGCTATCTCTGACTGGAATGACTCGCACGCAGATGAAGAGAAAACGGACATTTTCAAAATGCTCCCACAGAGAGAGAGAGAGGGGGGGGGTTATGCCTTTTGAATCATAACATGGACTCCCTTTCCTGTAGAAAGCAAACGAGAGAAGGGAAAAAAACGGACTTCTGTATCCTATGAACTTACGCAACAACCCAAATAAAACTACAGTATTCAACCATCCGTTGAATTCTCAGGAACATCAAAAATTGTGTTTTTATCTCAGAATTAGCCCAAAAAAATGGTCAGAATTGCTCTCTCCAAACAGCCTTTCGAATATTGCTTCATACTTTGGTTTCAGGAGATGCCACTCGGGCGCAGTGTTCTGTGATTTCTGTTTTGACTAACGCACTCGAGCATTTCCAGACTGAACACAAAGGTCCCCAAAGTTTTCCCAGACTATCCTATTCAGCATTTACAACTTTGAGGTCTTTTGTCACTAAACAAATGGCCCAAACTACTGTGTCTCTGAAGTGTCTCACGTAAAGAACCACCAATACTGGCTATTTACATACGTAAATCTTTTTTTTTTTTCTTCCTTTGGCTGATTAGAAGACCGAGACTACTAATGAAATCAGGATGAAGTTGTTACTCAAACAACCCATATCCTGAATCCTCATTTGGTCACATGGCGACAGCTTCCCAGATTCCAAACGGTGTCGCGTTACATTTTACAGCACAGGGCCCAGCCGGCCACTGTGTCTAATTTGCTAATGGCTCCCTGCTGCACGCCACAGTCTCGACTGTAAGGGATTGTAATTACACTCAAGTCACAATGACTAAGTCGTGATTGTGCACTCTTCATTTGGCTGGCTATTTACATGCCGTGGTTGGGAGAACTCTAGAACAAGCTTTCACACACATCCTGTACGATTATCGAAACAGCATCATACCGAAAGGTGACAAACTAGCAGAACCTGCTTAGTTGTAGTAGATCTAAACAGTCAAATTTCTGTTTGGTGCTTTCATTAAGAAGGTTCTACGGTCTGGACTGGATTTACATGGAGATTAAATCTTCCCAAAGACTGGAAGTGATAAAGGCAGCATAAAACCCAATTAATCTACCTTCCACTTGGAAGACAAAATTACAAGCATGTTTAAAGTGTCTGGATTAGGCGAGTATATCTGTGTGGCGTTAATAAGACAAAAAGGACAGTAAACCTTGAGTAACAAATCACAATATATTATCATGTCATTTGCTCGACAACATCACCGATCGGTACAGAATACGAAACAAGTGAAGCTAAAACACAACATGTTTATGTACAAATCGTTAACAAAAGACATTTGGAAATATGCTGACAAAGCCGGCATGTGTTTCACACGTGTCCGCCGTCGACAACTCCCCAACGCTCCAGGCTAACGTTATCACCCAGACAATCAAATTGCTTTGGTTTTCAGTCAAGCATCCATCTGTGCTTTAAATGTGCAACTAACCCCAGGCTCTTTGTTTAAGACTACAGTGTCGTCCTGCTCTTGATTCAGAGTTACGGAATAAAAAGTTAAAGCGTCTCGAATCACTCAGCATTGCAGCGTCCAGTTGAAACAAATGGATAATCAATCCTAATCATCTTTACTGGAAGTTGTCAGAGGGTCGATGCCGATTGTAGCGATTACCCACTTCTACGCCTCACAAATCTACACGAGCGCAGTGGGTTGTTGATTGCGCTCCCAAGTTATGGCTTCATCTTTTCCAGGAATGAATGGACACAGACTTGAACCTAAACGGGAAAAGAGTGTTGAGAGTATAAAAAGTAGCGGATGTGAAGTTACCACTTAAAAGATACAAAAAAAACTTTTTACAGAGTGTGATTCAGACAAATCTGGTAAAAATGTAAACGGTTTAAGACTTTTTTTTTTTTTTTTACATGGATTTTGAGGTACCATTTCCGAGCCTAAAAAGATAAAAGGTATATCCCCAATCTGTAAAAGTCAACAGTGGTCTAATAAATCCAAACTATGAGGGTACTACACTAGTGACAAGAAATCATAGCCCTTAAAAATATAATTTGTTAGTGTTGCGGAAAGTCACATTAAATCTCTCACGCTTAGGACTAATCACTGAAAAAGCCAACAATCAAGAGTTTGACAGTCCTAAATTTGATAGTAGCACCAAAATGACAAGCCACTGTACTGTACCTCTAAACACATTCACTGCCATAGACGTCAAAGAATCATGTTTACTGGCCTGGCAGCTAATTTAAAAATAAAAAATAAAAATAAAATTTAAAAAAAAGGTACAATGTACTTTATCATGGGTGTGTATCAGAACGTCAGGCTAGTCAAAACATATTTTCCCCAATTCAAAACATAAGACAACAAGATACTGTTTCCTTGTATGGGAGGAGGCAGGGACAGCACAGTATGTTCCCAGACTCTAAAAGTCAAGTATCAAGGCTACAAAAGTACATTTGAATGTAGCCACCAAAAACAAGCCATTGTACTTTGAAAGGAACAATGTTTGGATTTTTCAAGGCACCCCTAAAAGGATCCAGGTACGTTCTCAAGTTGTAACAGTGAAGGATCCGCCCCAGTGTACACACCAGTAACAACAATAAAAACAAAAAAATCTGAGGTAAATAAATATGAAGTCTGCACCCAATAGGACCGGAAGATACATCTGCAAATGTTACCAACGGACAAAAAGTACGTAAGGGTGTGACTGCAAGTGGTTGGCTGAGGTGCGGCTAGTTTCAAAGTAAAACAAAATGTCACGCGATTGAGTCAGCGATGTTAATTTGAGACCACACACACACAAAAAAATCTCTACTCGAATCATTATTATCCAAAGCAGTAGTATTCGTCCGATTCCACCCTCAGTTTCACTGGGGATTTGCTGAAGGTGCCCCCGTCTATGACAGATTTATCCACAAAGCAGTCCAGGCCGGTGGGCGAAAGATCGTCCGGGAAGTCCTCGGCGAGCGTGTCCAGGTAGCTGCCCACCGACAGCGCGTCCAGCTCGTCGCTGTTCACGTCGTTCAGGCTGCTGAGGCTGCCCGGCAGCGAGCCGCCGTCTTGGCTGTCCGACAGGCTGTACAGACTGCCCGTCAAGCTGCCGTCTTGGCTGACCGCGTCGCCTTTGTCGTCCATCACCCAGCGGATGGACTCGATGCCCTCGTTGATGGACATGAGCTGCTGCATCAGCTCCACGTCGATGGCGCGCAGGTTGGCCTGCGAAACGAAAGGGAAGGAATTAAAACGGTTTGTTTCAAAATGACATTAAGACACAATTTAAATACATTTTGGTAGGCTGTTACTGAAGTTGAAGACTTCCTGTGTCTTTTCGGTTGTAGTCTTGAGACTTTTTTTTGTAGGTCAACTTAAGTAACAAATTTCATGTTGCAAAGTCAAACATTATTCAGACTCTCGGGAAAAACCAAGAGACCAAAAACACAAAAGGTGCAGCCAGGAAATAGAATCCTGGATTTTGACTTGATTTACCACAAAACAGGCCGTGTTTGCTGTCAGATCGACATAAAGCCCATCAGCTCAAATCCAAAGTCTTCAAAGCCATCTGCTCCAGGGGTCTAATACCTTTTGTAGCCTTAAACAACATGTGGTCTTGAAGTTGCCCCATTAGTACTGTATTTGCATTTCAGAGATCTTGATACCAAATTACCAAAACTTATCTGAAGCACAAAAATGATGTGCGATAACACTATGTTTTTGCCATGCGTGTTTTGCTATAGTTAGTGTGACAAGTTCTGAACTAAATAAAATAAATCAAATCCTTACGCTACTCATTATTCAAGGTGTCCTTGGTCAAAGTGACCCACATATCCAAAAACCAATACATGAGAATTCCCTAAATATTGATGACAATTGTTGGTTAATAATCATATACATTAACTGTGTTTTACCTTTTTTTGACACCCGGGTCGAACTTTGCTGTTCTTAACCTGCTTGACAGGTTTCAGGTCAAACTGACCTGTTAAAAGGTATTGACATATAAACTACCGGTATGTTTTTACATCTCTGACAGGTGGGTCAATTTGACCCAAGATATTATTATTGGCATTGCTGTCCTTTTGTAAATCCTTGATATTGTGGGTCAAATGGACCCATTTAAGTTACATGCACTATATTGAAAGTGAAGGACAATGTAGAAAATAAAATAAAAAGAAAGGAAAAGAAAAAGAAGAAGTATTTTCATTCACCATTTCTTGTTTGAGGAAAATGAGTTTTCCCTCCAGCCGGTCAAAGTCCGCCGAATTGTGTCCAGGACGCGCCGCCGGTGGTGTCACCTTGTCGTGTTTGCCTCCCACAAGCGAACGAACGAGACTTTCGGGAACTTTTCGACCCAATTTGGTCTCAAGGTCCTTCAATTCGGACAACGCGGAGCCGCCTTCGTTCATGACGAGTCGACTCGCTGGGCGAAATGCTCAAAAGTCGTTGCTCAGGGCCGGGGTAAAAAAATAATAATGTTCGTCTGAAGTGTCCCAAGTGTGACTCCATTCAAGTTCACAGCTACAAGTGAGTGGAAAATGTTGGAGAATCCTACCATACCATTGAAGCGGCCTGCCTCGCTGCTCCCGTCCTCCCTCCGTCCGCCCTCTCGCCTCTGAAATCTGACACTGCACAGGTGAAGCGAGTCAGTGACGTCACACGTCGTTAACCAAAACAAAAGGCACTTCCGTGTGTAGTTCAAGTCACGCGTGAAAAGGTCCAATTAAATTACCTAAAGTTTTGACAAACGGAACATTTATTTCACGCTTTCTTCGTGTTTTATGAAAAAAAGTTAATAAAAGTTAAAGTTTAAAGAACCACTGATTGTCACACCCACCTAAGTAATAAGAAATAATTTGATTCGCTCAGTTTAACACAATTCCTAAAAAGAATGTTTAACATTATTTAAATCCGCTACCACACAATGAAAAAAGTGGGGAGAAAAAAACTATCAAATTGTCCTTAAATTAAATTAAATTAAAAAAATGTTTTAATTAATTGTATTAAATTAAATTAAAATCTATTGTACATGCAGGCATACCTAGAAATGTTTTCCTAAATTCTTAATGAAAATTTATTCACCATAAATGTTAAATTGAATTGTAATGGGCAGTGATTCTTTCACATGCCACTAGAGGGAGCCCAACATTTACCACACTAAAAATCACTGCTGTACTGTACACTTTGTCATGTAAATTGCACCTCAAAACAAAGAGCTGATATTTCAAATTTATTGTTGAACAAATCGTTTACAATTAAATAGTTACATTGTATTTGAATATTTATTTAGAATTACTCTAATTGCAGTAACCATAGTTTTTGCTCTCTAACCGAGTTAACTGTTTAACTGGCCAAACACAAAAATAGCTATAAAATTATTATTTTTTAATTATATAAAAACATTTTTTATATAAATGCAGTGTAATGGCACTTTTCCCCTCTTCCTCTAAATGGCTAAAGGTCTGTGTAAAAACAAACAAACAAGCAAACATATTTATTTTTAAATACAAGGAAGATATCAACAAAATCAAGCCAAAAAAGAGCTGCTTGCAACATATTTTATTTCTTATATTTATATGTAAATTGGTGAAGGACAAGAGAGAGAAAAAACATTTTTTGTGGTACTCAAGAGCTGGTTGGTATTTTAAATAAAATCTATGAAATAAATCACTTTAACTAAGCTACAGTTACAATTTGTCTCAGGACAACTATAATATACACAACTTCTGTATTTTGAGGGGTGGGTGGGGAACAGAAAACGTCCTCCAATTCTGTGTGACCCAGCTACAAATTCAAGAATACGACGTCCTGCCTGGCACGCAGATGACAGTTTAAATTAAGTTAATTAAATAAAAACAATAATTTAGCAAACCAACTGAAACCTAGCAATTGCATTACATTTCACTGTATTGTAAAAAAAAAAAATGGATCTAATTTTTATGCTGTCCTGTAAAGTGTACTTGCGGGGCTATGGCGCCCCCTGTGGGCAAAATGGCGCCATTACAAAAGGGACTAGGAAATAAATAAATCGGTAAAATCACATGAAATATCGTGTTAATTAGAAGCTATAGTCTATGTCTTTCATTGCTGTTGTCTTTATTTAACACGTCAAGCAGTGCAATATTGAATACTAAAAAGATAATAATTAAAAACAAGTTGCTATTTTATCACTTACCATCACAGAATAGTGATGTTGGCTTAACATGGGTTATTTTATATATATTTAATTTATCACTGTCATCATACATATTTGCACATTCATTTTCAACTTTTTTTGTCCGGTTTCTTTAATTAAAATGTAAAATAGAAGTTGAGTAGTACTTGAGTAGATTTTTTCAATGAGTGTTTACTCAAATAATTATTTGGAAGACTCCTTTTTTATTTTATTTTACTGGTTCACCTGGAAGACTATAAATCCTAAACTTTGGTTCTGCAAAGGCCAAATTCTTCCCCTGCATTCTGAAAGTTCCCAAATAGCCCAATGGTCGTCTAAAGATTCCGAGGCACACGGGTGAGACCAGAGCTCAGACGACCGACTGACTGTTGCCGTCGTCGTATCGCTGGTACTGATCCCCGAGCAGCGGCTGGAATCCCTCCATCTTGCGGGATCTGGAGCGCGCGGCACAGGCGGTGGCCACGAAGACGGCGCAGACGACCACCAGGGTGGCGATGATGCCCATTGTGATCATTTCAGTCATTGTGAAAGGTTGACCTTGATAAGCAGATGTTTTCATCATGACGATGTTCAGTGAGCCCCATGAAATCCCCCAAATCAAGGGCGTACCTGGCCATTCAGCTTCATAAGAGTAGCCAAGGTTTTCAGGGGCGGTCACGAACATCTCAGCGTTGTTCACGGGAGGCCAGAAAGGAACCATGTTGTAGCCCCGGTTGTGACCAATCGGGGCATTTTGGTCAGGATACACAGCCGAACCTGCCAAGAAAGTCTGACGTCGTCCTCAGTGCTGACGAAATATTTCGTGTCGCCAAAACGCACCTGGGCTGTGTCTCCGCAACCACTCGTCAAAGATGGCGTCGGTGTAGGTGTGGAGCAGGACAAAGATGGGGTCGTTGGGCGAAAGGTGGGTCTGGCCGCCGGTACCGTTCAGGAACAAGTGGGCCAGGTTATGGAGGCTCCTTACTGCGGGGTCATAGTTCCCCTGGGGGGCGCTATAGCCTAGATCATACAAAACACAGCTG
Organism: Leptonotus elevatus; assembly: GCF_054856555.1. Taxonomy (NCBI): domain Eukaryota; kingdom Metazoa; phylum Chordata; class Actinopteri; order Syngnathiformes; family Syngnathidae; genus Leptonotus; species Leptonotus elevatus. Next base: position 9,062,731 of record NC_141255.1, read on the forward strand.
ACAATTATTTTTATTTTTTTTGCACTTACTCACACAAACATGTACACATCCAAACATGGTCTCCCAGGAGAGGAAGCGAACCCACACCAACCTGCATACACAGCTGACTACTTTAACTCATTCACCGCCATTGACAGCTATAGACGTCAAAAATCATTTGAACTATTTCTTATTAGTTTAACATGTTTTTCCCTTTTTGTTAACAAGAGTATGAAAACCTAGATTTTTTTGGTGCATTTAGAACAGATATAAAATTTGTGATTAATCATGAGTTAACTAGTGAAGTCATGCGATTAATTACGCTTATAAATTGTAATTGCCTGATGCCCCTAATTTTTAATCATCTTCTCTTTTTCTTTTTAAATATTATTTTTTTTATTTTTAACAATCTTTTTTTAATGAGGAAAAGATTATTAAGATTACAATTTTTAATATATTTTTATAGATTTTATATCTGTTCTAATACAATAAAAAAATCTAGGTTTTTATACTCTTGTTAGCAAAAGTGGGGAAAAATGTTAAACTAATAGAAATAGTTCAAATGAATTTTTGACGTCTATAGCCGTCAATGGAAGTGAATGAGTTAAAAATGCCCGTCGCACATTCTAACAGTTGAACTTTTGAACTCAGTTTTAAATTGTCGCCATACCTTGAAATCCTAACTAATTGAAAACACGACATTCTGATGGTTAAATTGTTTCAAACTCAATTTTATACCCACTGTTATGAATTGAGGCACAGGAGTAGTCGTACGTGTGTTTGCCAAAAGGTGGCGCTATAACCCTCAACGTGGAACCCATAAACCAAAACAAAATCATTCAAGGCTTTCTCCATATTTCGTTAATGTTTTGGGTTCTCCCTTTGGCCTTTGCACCACGGCACCCTTCAAAACGGACGGAAATCCCGCCATCAGGCTCACCTTCGATGGTGTTTCGGAAGCTTTCCGAGGAGGTGGAGTAGAACGGCGCCGTATCAAAAGTGCTGACTTGCAGACAGGCGGCCACATCCTGAGGCTCCGGGAGCCGCTGGACCATCGGCCTGTTGACGTTGCCCGCGGGGTTCCTTCTTATCGGAGACGTCTCCGTGTCTGCAAGGAGTATCAATTGAGCGGCGAGCCTCGCGCTACGGTCGCCGAGGACCAACGACCTTACTGTTGCAGATGGTTCCCAGCGTGTCGTAGTCGGCCACGCTCTCGCAGATGACCCTCCACTGGGAGAAGACGGAGTTGGGGCTGAGCGAGTCGGTGTCGAAGCTGCTCCGGGCTCCCATCAGGTCGTCCGTGCAGATGTCGCACGTGCTGCCGCCGATGGCGAAGTTCCAGTAGGGCAGGGCGAACGTGGGCTCTTGCAGCATATCCTGGTTGTTTTTTTTACCAAATGGAAAGCAACAGAATGGCTCAGAGATTGGTTGGAAATGCTGTACATGCTAGATTAGTGGACAAAACATTTCTTTCTGACGCATATGATGATTCGCCGGTGAGTCGAGCGCCAACTTTTTCAGCCTCTACCAAAACTTGATAACGAGTAATAAGGAAGATGTCAGCCCGATACTGGTTTTGGGAAAACTGCCACATCCTAGAAAGCCTTTCATTAGAAACCACTGTGTCTAATTCATTTTTAAAACCAATCCATTAAATTTGCATCCCTAATTCAGATTTCCCTGGTTGCTGAAACTAATTTTCCTAAACAAACTTCTTTAAAGTGGAACCAACACCTTCGGCTTACTTGCATGTCTCGCTCCAGTTGGAGCAGGTGGTACCGGTGCCATGTGACGAACCCGGGACCCTCATGGGAAAAATCCACTCCTCCGAAACTGGGCTGGCCGGCACCCAGGAAAGTCTTGCCGACGGAGTAGTAATGGCTCCACACAAAGTAGTTGTAGATGGAGATGTTCTCGAAGAGCGTGCTGTTGCCGTCGGGTCCGAGGATCTCGGCCTGGCGCCGGGTGGCGATCACCAGGTCCGGGTGTACCGTACGCTTGGCCCGGTCCAGAGCGTTGACGAAGGCCTGCTTCTCGGCGGCGCTGAGCTGCATCACGTTTCTCCTCACTAGAGGATTAGTCGGGATGAAACCAGTAAGTCATGCATGATTTTGTTTAATTACTGTGTGGAATTCTCAAAAAAACGCAAAGATCATTTCAACAGAAGTTTTTTTTATTTTCTCAAAAAAAGTTCTTCTTTTTTTTTGCACTATCTGTCTCCAGATGGTGCCAAACGCATATTTTGATTAGACATGGCTTTGTAAAAAGTAGGGATGTCAAAATGATTGCGTTAACGTTGAGTTAATTTAAAGTTCCTTTAACACCACAAATTTTTTTAGCGCGCAATTAATGACCACCCAAAATTTAGCAGTAATAAATTAATTTAAAAAATCATTAAATTAATAAATAATGCATATATTTGTGAAGACTGGGTTCAAGTTGTATTTTGTAATTTCCAAAAATGTGCTGAATTTTACAAATTACTTCATGTTAAAGATTAGATAGCTCTTATTATGAAAGCTGTCAACAACAAATGCAATTATGCCATCTAGTGTTAGATAATGACCTCAACACAAATCAATACCACACTCGTTTTTTTTTTTTTTTTACCGTACATTAAATCTTTTTAATTTAACTCAATGTTATGAATTATAAAATTACTGTACCAATGACTAAAAGATGCAGCCATATTTCTATTAGTTTAACACTTTTATGTTAACAAGAGTATGAAAAAAAATGTTTTTTGTACATTTTCTTGGACATTTAGAACAGATATAAAATTTGCGATTAATTGTGAGTTAACTATTGAAGTCATGTAAGGCCCGTATATCGGCCAGATACCGATGGTATCGGCAGCCCTCGCCCAACCCTACACTAAATAGCAAACCTTTAAAATATTACGCAAAACAGACCGATTTTTTTAAAAAACATTTAGCATACTTGATTTATTTTCCATCCATCCATCCATCCATAGTTCGATTACGCAGGTGGTGTACCTAATGTTGTGTCCATGCAGCGCACTCACCCACAGCAACTCTCTGGTCACAGTCGGCTCCGGCCCAACCGTGTCTGCATCGCCCACAGTTGTGGCCGCTGAAATTGCCGCTGCAGCGACAAGTCCGGTTGAAAAAGCGGATGGGCCATCGCTCTCGGTCGTCCCGTCCGTCGTGCGGGTACTGGGGGCCGTGGGGACGCGCGTCCGCCGAGATGGACGCGCACTGGCCGCGCCCCGCGCCGGAGCCGCACGGACCGGCGTCGAGACCCGGCGGGGACGGGCAACACTGGCCGCTCCGTAGCCCCTCGGGGGTCACGCACTCTCTGGGGAACTGGGCCCCCGCCAGGAGTGCGCCCAGCACGACTAGTAAACAGCAGCACCGCCACATTGCTCCCGAGTTCTTTTTTGCCAGCCCCCCCAAACAAGTCAAGCGATTTTAAATAGCAGATTAGCGCATGACTACCCGGATTTTTGGTGCCCCCCCCAGCCCGCGTGATCCAACCACACGTGCACTAACATCGGGCAGTACTTCCTCAAATTCCTCTGCTGGGAATTTTTGAAGCGTGATGCTGTACAATGAAAGGAAAAGTCACAAAGCTTTTCAAGGGTCCCCATATCTTTAAGCAAATGTTTTATGCAGCAGCAGGCAATCGTCTCTTCTAATATTATAAATTGCCATGATTTCATCCGACTTATTTCACACAACAAAATGCTGACTGAGAGTTTAGTTTCTTTGAATGCTCACAAAGTGCAGTTTTAGTTGACCTACATTTTTCTTTATCCCGTTTTCCCTGCCGGCCTAACAAGAAACTCAATCAACTTTGACCTCTCAACTCAAACAGCGTTTTAGGCATCCACCTCCCCTTTGTCGCACAATGAAAAACTGACATTTTCACCATTATTTTTTTAAATATATGAATTTACAGTATATTTACATTCCATGATTATCTTATTATTATTTTTTTGTATGCAATCACATGTAGCAGTGTCAGGATTCGACATTAAACCCCAAGATCGTTGTCATGGAATACTTTGGAAAATATGACCCATTTCATATAGTTCCCATTTTTGATGATGAAAAAAGCCCATTAGCTTCAAGACCATGTCAAACTGAAGCGGTGGGGATTGAATCTAGAATTTAGGATAAAACTTCTGATCATAGTTTTGTCATTTTTCGTTTTTTTTTTTTAGACGAACATAAATAGTTCTTCGTCTCTGTGTGGCCTGGATTGGCAGGCAAGCAGTTCAGGTGTACCCCGCCCACTGCCAACTGAAGCCAGCTGGGATAGGCTCCAGCACCCGAGTGAGGAATGAACGGTTAAGAAAATGGATGGATGGATAGATGAACATAAAAATCATCCTTTTTTTGCATTCAAACTTCCATTGCTTAGTGCTAGTAGCACTTAAACAGATTCTGACTGTTGGGGAGAAAAAAATCAAAGTGTTATCTTTAAAAAGAGACCAAAACTATGCTGATACTCCAAATGGTTCAAGAACAGCTTTGGGTGCACCATTTGTAAGCATTTTTAGGCAGAAATGACAGGAATAATATTAACTCTATATTTATTATTTTTCATTATTACTCCCCCTACATTGTAAAGTGAAAATACAGATTGTTTTTTGAATAGCGTTTCTTCCAATTATGAGACAGATGCAATAAAGAAGACAAGAGACAGTCTTAAGAAACACTGTGAATAACACACACTGTGCCGGTTGTCATTTTTTTTTTCCTTTTCAACTATCAAAGGCGAGGATTATCCACAAAGGCCGAGTCACATCGCCTCACATGACCACCCCCCTCACCGCCTCAGGTTTCTTTGTGCACATGGACAGGCCAAAGCACACATGTGATAAAAGCCAAGAGCTCGTCACAGGACAATTGGGAGCGAACCAAAAATGAATGAAATAAAACATCGACTTCAAAATGGTTAAATATTGGAATTGGTAACTTAAGTCAAAGTATATTCACATTGAAATAAATAAATAAATAAATAAATAAATGATTTTGCTCACGGGGTGGAAGGTCAAAACCAGGCCCGAGTGTGTATTTTATAAATTTATATAAAAAAAATTACAAATTACATACACACAAAATATTATCCGCCTCAAACAAGTGACAAGGAATTATGAACAGTTCGAAGTAGCAGTCAATGAAAAAGCAAAAATCGACAAGCTGAAAAAACAAAGCATGAAAAACCGAGAACTACAACAACCGAGCTTTGTTTTGAGTTTATCAGAGCCATTTGAAATGGTGGCAAGTGTGTGATGACTGGTTAAATCAGAAAATCAACAGTTAGAAGAGGGTGTCCACACTTATGCAAACACATGATCTCATTTGTTTATATTTTTGTATTTGCGTTGCACGTCACATTCATGGTGGTTGCTGTTTTTTTTTTGTCATCCACACACATATTTTATTTTATTGCAAGTTATCATAAATACATTTTTATTAATTTGTATTCTACATGCACCTATTTTTTTTTTAAATCAGCAGCAGGCTACTGTCATTTTTTGTATTTAATTTAAGATATTGTTGTACCAGCACCCATATTGGCTGATTAGATTTATCATGTATTGTGGTATGATGACCAGCAGAGGGCAGTGACGTCCTTCAGTTTCCTATTTTTATTTTACTTTTGCACCCCATTTGCATTGTTTCTATTCATCTAATCAGGGGCGGGCACACTCGGTCCTCGTGGGCCGGAGTCCTGCAGGTTTTGGATGTTTCCCTTCTCCACCACAGCTGATATATGATTAGCTCATCAGCAAGCGCTGCATAATCCTGAACAACGATCCTGTTTATTTGAATCAGCTGTGTTGGAGCAGGGAAATATCAAAAACCTGCAGGGCTCCGGCCCTCGAGGTCTGAGTTTGCCCACCACTGATCTCGATGAATGTTACCAACCAGCCAACCTACATCACTGTGGGGTGGGGTCAAAGTGTGTCTCCCATCAACATGCTCACAATGCACCTGTACGCCATGGTAACGTGTGCCCACACTGACTCAACTTTGCCTTAATTGGTGCATGCGCGACTTCTCTGGTGGAGGAAATTAATTGGCTCCTCAATATAGACGGGGATTGATCGGTACGCGGCGGCGCTTCTGCGCTCCAGATGGGAAACTTTGATAAGACTCCCGTCCTGATAACACAAAAAGAACGCCAAAGCTCCTCGGCGCTAATGATGTCACCGCAACGTAAGCAGGACTTCTTTCATGGAAGACTCCCCCCCCCCCCCCCCCAGGCACTTGCTTAAAGTAGGTGACTGTTCCCCTAATGAGAACTCGTATGGTAAACAACTGCTTATATTGGAGCCACTGCAGCCCTTTTAGGCAACTAACTAGTCAGGCCTACATTCCTTCAAGACGCTCACTACACAACATTTATTTTACTTGACACATTTTGCTCACTGCATGAATCTTGTCTACTGGTTTATTCAATTCCCACCGCAGCCCTTTTAGGCAACAAACTAGTCGTCGGGCCTACAATTTTCAAGACTTGGCACAACGTTTGTTTGACTTGACAAATGTTACTTTTTTTTCGCTTTGTTCATTGTTTTCTTACATGCAATTCATGTACAAAAGCATCCCTTTTAGGCAGCTAACTCATCAGGCCAAAATTTTAGGTTGCTCTTTTATTTATTTTGTTCATGAATTTCTTATGGCTGCCCAATTAGACAGCAAGCTAGTTGGGCCTACATCCTTTCAGGACCGTCACTACACCTGAATTTTGTTTACTTACTTGTTTGATGATGCTCAGTTTCTACAGCAACCCTTTCAGGCAGCTAGCTAATCAGGTCTGGTCCAGCTGCATGTGCCCCTGGTTGTTGATATGAAAAGGCCTTTATTCCTTGAAGACACTCGCAACCTATTTATTCTACCTGACTACCTACTTGTTTACTTGGACATTCAATTACTACAGCAGCCCTTTTAGGCAGAAACTAGTTGGGCCTACATTCCTACATACAAACTCCCACCCTCCAAGGTGTTTTTTTTTTAAACTAAACATATTGTCTAACAAAACAATTGAGTGTAAATGACCAGCATTTACACTCAATTGTTATGTCAGCCCATCTAAGCAACAAACTAGTCGGGCCTGTTGTAACAGACCCGTTCATTTCACCTTCCCGACGAAATAATATCATATGACAAAGTAAGCGGTAATACTCCACGAACGAGGTCAGCAGCGGGGGAGAAGAAGGCATCCCAGGCCCGTCGATTGTTTCCGCTGACTTGTGCATAAGTGACAGGCTGCACTGTCGATGGATGCTTGCATGGCTAATGCGCTGGCTCAGCATGAGCACTGGCTAAATAGCGGCAACAAGAGATCGGGGAAGGGTGCGCTTCTTTTCCCTCTCACCGCCTCCCTTCTGACAGGAACGTGGCACTCCACTTGCGTTTTTAATACGCTCATAATCATAATCCGACGTCCCATATACACTTTACAATTCGGGTGACGATTCGGAGGAGACAATGGTCTGACTCCCATTAGGAACGCTTGCGTAACAAACCATGATAAATTATGCAAGCCACTCCACTTGTTATCCATTTTTAAAGCGTGCCCTCTTTTGAAGCAACTACAATTGGACATTTATGCCATGACGTCGGCTCTTGTGAGGACTGAACTTTTGTTTCAAAAGGAAATGTGATGTGACAAGCAAGCGCTAAAGTATTAAAGTTGTCGGGAGGCCATGTGATGTCATCAAATGGCGTCATTGCCGAGTCATCATCGTCCCTGCAGGGCATGTTTGGTAACTGATTATAAAATCATGAAAACGATGGTAAGAATTGTTGGAATTTTTGGTTGTTTTAGTGCTGGCAAAGTTAAAGCGTTAACTAATTAATTAATCACAAAAAAATATTGCATTAATCATGTATTAATGTAGATTCATCACGCTATTCATTTTGACCACAGATGATCCTTTTAGCTGACAGTGGATGGTTACGTTCAAGGTAGCACAGGTTGTGTTTGAGCAATAAATATAACTACATGCATTAAAGTAAAACATTTAATGAATGTTGGCGTATGACATTCTGAATATTTGTTCATGTCAAACTATTGGTGTCATTTTTTCCCCATTTTAAGTTATGCAAATAATCCACTGATTAGAAAAAGAGGAGGATGAGCGTGTTCAGTGGATACAAATGTTTGAATACGTCCTCATAACATTAATGATTAATCATTTGAATTTAACGGGTCCAAATTTTTGATAAAAAGCCTTTTTAATTAAGCGATTAATCGTGAATAATCAAAATTAAAAAAAAATATCGTTTGACAGCTCTAGAATTAACGTGGCAGACCTCATCCATCCATCCATTCTTATTAGATTTTTTTTTTTTTTACACATTTTTGGAATTTATTCTAATTTTTTTGAAAAAAATTATTTAAGTCAAACAGCTTTGTAAAATTTTGTGATCATTTTCTAGGGTTATGATATATTGTTGCGCTCCCAAAGGTCATCAAAGGGCATGTCGAGAGTCAAAATGAACCCTGAAATCAATGGAATTTGACTATATAGTCAATTGTGTAAATTAATCTATGATTGTATTGTCTTTGTATTTTTACATATTTGTGTGTGTTTTTATTGTATGTTTTCACATTATTTACTGTTTTGAACAACTGTGATGAGCAGAGCGCCGAATAGAACCATAAAATCAATATTGCCTTTTTTTGTAATTGTTATGACTTTTTTTTTCTTCAAAATTTTTTCTTCATAATGTTCCGACTTTATTCTCACAACATTCAGATTTTTTTTTTTTTTTTTTGCAGTTGGCCCAATTCTGGAGCACTTCCCCGCATTCCGGGAGCATGAATGCACAGCTAGTGCAAGCGAGTTTTAAGGGAGGAAGTCCTCCATCTTACCGCCATGCCCTTAAGCCTAATTAAATATTAAACCTTTTATTGGATCCCGCGGAGGTATTTGTAAATACATTTCATGCCAGGAGAAGCACTGAAGATTCCAAATTCGCCTCTTGACACAAAGTTGAGGTTATTGCCATCGCACCCCCTCCAGCTCCAGCACCCTCCAGTCCATTTAGGAGCATTTAGAATGATGAAAGACAAAAGGAATTGCTCAAGAAAAGCTTCCATGGGAAGAAAGGCAAGTCAGGCCAGTAATAAACTATTCCTCGACAGGATTGGACATTTCAATGCGAGTTTTAACGATACAGGGCGAGTGACAACCGCCTCGCCCCCCCCAAAAAAAACAACAACATCAGCAGGAGACCTTTTTAGTTGATGTCTTGACAAAAAAAATGAGGACCAAACAGAAAGGGCAAAGCTGCGGAAAGCAATTTTAAAGTGCGGAAACCAGAACATGACTGAGGTTGATGCGGCGCTCGGGCAGCATTTGTTGTGCATTCTTTCAACTGTTCATTGGACTAAAAAGAAAAAAAATCCATAGGAAGTAATGGTTTCTATCTATCTATCTATCTATCTATCTATCTATCTATCTATCTATCTATCTATCTATCTATCTATCTATCTATCTATCTATCTATCTATCTATCTATCTATCTATCTATCTATCTATCTATCTATCTATCTATCTATCTATCTATCTATCTATCTATCTATCTATCTATCTATCTATCTATCTATCTATCCATCCATCCATCCATCCATCTATCTATCTATCTATCTGTCCATCTGTCCATCTATGCATCCATCCATTATCTATCTATCTATCTATCTATCTATCTATCTATCTATCTATCTATCTATCTATCTATCTATCTATCTATCTATCTATATATCTATCTATCTATCTATCTATCTATCTATCTATCTATCTATCTATCCATCCATCCATCCATCCATCCATCCATCCATCCATCCATCCATCCATCCATCCACTATCTATCTATCTATCTATCTATCTATCTGGGGGACGCTAAGTTGTAAACAACAGTGAGAAAGCTCGTTCCTGCTCATCCTTTCCCATCCCGTCCTGTGCTGTCCTGTCTCGCCGAGGCACCTCAATTGACGACCTCGCCCGACTCGTGCGGATAAATCAGGATGGCCGTCATCAACACAGCCGCGGGGCTATTGGGTCATAACCCAAGTCGGAATAAATAGAGGAGTATGTTGTAAAACACACAATAGCCTTCACTTTGCTCCATCCACAATTCCCAGGTGGAAATTAGAGAAGGGAGTATGTGGTGACGCAACTGCAGTGCTGAAAGTCGCCAGCTGATGGCGCACTTTCACTAGAATCTTTAAACCTGCGTGCCACTCGTGGTATTAGGTGCATTTTATTTGGGAGGGCAGATGCCAATTAGCTATATTTGTCAAATCATATTTGTATTGTATTCATATGTTTCTGACTTTTGCCTGCTCTCTCTTTGCTATTAGTTTCATGACTTGACATGTTATATAATGGCACGAGTGAGAGACTATGAGACAAACAAGGGTCGCACCACAGTCCATTCTTCCAGCATGTCATTGTAATATCTACCCCAGAAAATAGAATCATATTTTGAAAAAAAAAAGAAAAAAAAGCCAATGCCCAGATTGTATTCATGCAAGGATGACAGATTTATGTGATATTTCACAATCATAACATAGCTTTGAATTGCCCCAAAGTTAATGTAAGAGATGAGTAACTTAACTGGTTTATTATTTATTGGTGCTCCAGTCCCCGCATGTATCGTAGGTCTGCACGTTTTTAAATAATATGACAATTTACTGCAAATCATTTTGCGGCTCCCAAAGCTAAGGCAAAGTGCTTGAGGACCGTTGCTGGAAACTACCCACCGGCAGGCCATGCACATTTGCAGATAAGGCCCAAGCCAGATCGGTGTGGCCCAAGCTCATTGGTGGGAGTCATCAATCACAAGACGCCTCCTTCTGGTCAAATCAAGCGCACCCTGCCGAGAACAGAACGCCAGTGCCAAAGCCGAGGCGCGAGGCGTTTCCTTGCTGATGAGCATGAGGGGCATGTTGAGGCACTTTGTGACATCCAAGGGCACTTATCTCGAAGCAGATGGATGGGAAAGGCTTCCACACACCAACTGGGATCCGTTTTTTTTCTTCTTGTTCTGCTGGATGGTTGTTGTGTTACAGAGATGGAATAAGCATTCACACTCTCGAGTGAAGTTGTAGCAAAAAAAATGCAATCATTCACTAATTCATAGCATTTTTTACTTTTTCTTTTCTGACACCTAATCGAGTCGAGTTAGTGGAATCAGATTATTGGGCTCACTATGGCGACTTAGCGGCCTCACCAGAAACGCAGCGACTTTTGGAAATGGGAAAAATGAGTCCACCTTTCCTTACAATTCCATCAATGCAAGTCTTGAGCAATAGCAATGGCTTGAATACGGCCAGCATTTCAGATCTTTCTGCAGGAGCTGCAGAAAACTTGAAGTACTCCCCTTGCTGTTTGCATACTACCAATTCCACCCAAGTCAAGGTCAGCTATTCCACAGGAGAGGAATCCGAGCTATAACCATATATGAGCAGCAGGATTCAGGGAAGTACTGAAGTGAAGCCCACATGTGTAATTGGCCTCCTGGCATATTCACACAGCCGCCCCATTAAAATGCCTTTGAAGCATGCCTGCCGCATTTACCCAAAGAACAAAGAACAGAGATGCGATGATCATGAATTTCATCCGTTCTTCGCACCCCGGATCGCCCCCCCCCCCCCCCCGTTATTGACAGGCCAGATATGCAAATGAGCCGTCTGATGCAGACTGATACTATACTCGCTTGCTTTAAAGGTGCGTTTATCTTCAAACAGACAGACAGGATTGGAAAGCACAAACGGTAACATTTTGTGCGAGTAACATTATAACAGGTTGTTTCAAGCAAGGACAGATCGCTTTGTGCTGTTTCAACCAATAGGCCTTTTCTACTAAGCGGGTAGAAAATAATGATAGTACATCAAGCACAGACCTCCGCTAAGGCCAAAAACACCTACACAGGGAGTGGCAAAAGTGAAAAGTAATTAACCCGAAACAGGTTCTTGCTCAGCATGTTATTTATATTTATGTAATTTATTTATTTTTATTTTATTGTATTTTCAGAAAAAGGGTCATATAGTTACTTTTGGATTTTGACCGAATAGAAACATGAGATCACAATTGCCATTGTCAGACACATGACACTGATGCATGAAAATTGCTGCCTTAATTTATTATTTAAATATCAAAAGTTTATAAAAGTAAAGTCAAATTGATGTGAAATTTCATAGATACTCCATATGAGTGATTCTCAAAGTGTGTTACGCAAGCTCCCTCTAGTGATACTTGAATGTCACTGAACCGCGGCTTCAACTTTTTTTTTTTTATCCTGTACAGTACATTTGTTTAACCCAGTTCAGTTTTTAACGTTTGAGTACAATACATTTCAGCACAATTTAAACTGGTATTCTGCCTAGCAACAGAGCAGTTCAATTAACTACCAATGATGAGGCATTGTTCGTGTAGAGGTGGGGGAGAGGGGGGGGGGGTATAGCCCCCTCACAGCACATCAAGTCAAGATCAATCACTTGGTATATAGGGCGATATATTATGCAAAAAGTCATGCTTGTCGCCAGGTCGAAGTAGAACACATCATTAAACTGTATCCTGTATGTTTTGCGAACTTCACCTTCCCGGAGACGCGTTGGGAATCAGATCAAGGAGAGAAAAATGAGGCTAACGCCGCCGGCAACGTCATCCAGCCTAAACCCGTCGATGTTTTGATCCGAACATGCTCGCGGTGTATGTCCTTGGGAGATTCTTAGCAAATATAAAACGGATAAACAATTAAAGAGATTGTTTTGAATTCTAATTAGTGAACTATTAATACAATGCGGGAATGAGATTTGAAATTTTCTTCAAATACAATAAGGAAAAGAAAACAATATATACTATAACAAATGTAATCACTAGTCATTCTGTTTACCGGTGGCTGTGTTATTACTTTAGCTAATGCTAAATGCTATCTTGGTTGACAGTTCAACAGTACATGGCTGAAAATGAAAATTGGTTTGCTGACTGGACAAAAAAAAAAGAAAAAAGAAAAGAAGGGACGCTGGGACGAAATCTGTGTAAAAGTGAGACATAAATTATGAGGCAGGCGAAATCTGCCGGAACTCGGGACACAAGGCTCAAAACCGAGACTGCAGAATGATAATTAGCAAATTTACTGTATTTCCTTTCTGTTTAAGTTCCTGCCACTTCTCCCTGTCCTTTCTTTGGATTTGTTACCATCTGACTTCATTTGACCTGGATTCTCCGTGAATAATGTATCCCAGAGGCTCTATGGAGACATTAAGTGAAAGAGAAGTCTTAGCATGTCTCAAACTGACCAGTGGAGACTTCACTCATGTTCCTCTCATGTAGAATATGCAATGAGAAGAAATACAATTCTGGATGTCCTCTATGCCAATGTGAAAGAAAGCATTCGACTCTTCTCTTCTTCCTCCAACCACAATTCCATACTCCTTGGCTTGAGACAACCAAATGTTCTGCTCTATAATTGGGCAATGTGGTTTCTGGGCATATTTCACACCACCTGGGTGACCTATAGGCCTACCGAGTTGGTCGGTATTGAGAGTGGGAAAGTGGGAAGTGGAGCACCAGCACCTGGCCTGAATTCAATTAAATCCAACAGTGGACATTTGGGGCTTTGTTGCCTTACCCTACTAAATATTTTACGAAGCCAATACTTGGCTTGTTGTCCCATGGTCGATGCACAAAAAAAAAAAAAAAAAAATCTAACAATAGCTTAGTCGAACATGACACCAATTCCACCTCAAAATGCTGTCAGTGCTTTTCGGGTGCCGGTGATCAAAGCCCGTCTTGTTTTTAGGACGAGTGCATAGAAGATCAAGGCGTAATGAATTCACCTGAAAGGTAAGAGTTCGTGTGATGAAAGCATCAACACCGTTCTTTTTTTGTTTGTTTGTTACACAGACACATGAATTTCTCAAACACACTGATGACAGAATTGCATTAAAAATTCAGTATGAGTTATTTTTTTCCATTAATTTTTTTTTTTTTAAGTATTTGACACACGTAAAAGTACTGGGCTAGCAATTCTAGTGCACAAAGTCTACCTTGGCGGCGGGAATATAGCTTGTCGTTGGAATGGAGGAAAATCTCAGTACCTCAGCACACTTAAGAGAGATGTTTTAGCTGTGAACTTTATGGGCACATATTGGGGGGGGGGGGGTCCCTACATTACAGGCTTGGTTGGAGAACACAGAGATATCCTGTCATTTGTGTTGCAGGTTCCAACTTGGAAATAGGACTCCTAAGCTTCAAACTTTGTAGGAATGGATTAAGGAAGGTCCACCCCTAAACTATAAATGCTTGAAAAAAATCTATTATGAACTTTTTGACACAAGATAATAGTTGATTGCAAATGAACTGCAGCCCCAATTTGAGAAGCATTGCTTTAAGTAGTTAACAGAAGCCCAATCTTCCTTCTCTCTTTGTTTTTTAAAGATTGTGTGCTGCTCATGCTGCTTGCAAACACAGCGGGGTCCTAATTCCACTCCGGTAATACTCACAGCCCCGTGACTAATCCTTCGAAGGCCACAGCAACACACTGAAAATATACATAACCGTCAAGAGCCCGAACACCCACATGCTTTGCTTTTTTGCCACGTTGAAGAAGAATAACATCAAACAACGGAAGACCATCTGGAGGTTTTAACAATGAGCCAAACATTGACTTTTTCTGCACACTGAAAAGCGTGGCTGAAAGCGGAAGAAATTACCTTGATTGCATAGGTTCATAGTAGACCAACTATGGGGACAGGGTTCCATCAAGATGGGACTAGACTACTACTAAAAACACAAAAATAAGGTCTCTTGTTCCTTACACTTGCTATAGGCAAACTTGATAGGGCTCAGTCATAGCCATGCCCAAAATGGGGCCAGGAGAGAAGAGCAGAGATCCATCCAAAATGGAGTTTTATGTTCCCAGTTGTTGCTAGGCAGAATTCACAGGGTTGATAAATTGCTCTGCACCAGTCAAGCCAAACATCAACTAGGGCCAGGTTAGGAAGAACAAAAACTTTGAAGCAAAAATAAATAAATAAATACTTTAAAAAGAATAATTCAAACACATTAATTTTCTATCTCGCAGATGCAGGAACACAAGAACAACAGGAACAGATACACCCAAATGCCATCATGCACAGCTGGGATTGTCCCAGGCCAAGTGTAAATAAGAATTTCCTCACTGGGCTCGGGCTTTATAAGACGAGTGTCGGCTTGCTCCAATGAATGTCGAAAGGCAGAGAGAGCAATCAGCCATCCTTCGTATGTTCAAGATGGAGGGCCCGCCGCCACACGCTCACACGCACACACACAAACAACCAATCACCTCGGGACAGTGATTGATGCGCCGTCCCGCTTTGAAATCTATCACCCCCGTGAGCGCAGTGGCTGGCACGTTATGTTACGCTCAGCTTAGTATGCAACATTGAGGAAAATAATTAAAAATGGGACTTGGATTCAATCAGCATTCCATCCGCTCCGGGTGTCATTTGGAGTCTCGTTCCAGCGACGTTAGCCAATCAGCTGCTTCCCTTTCCCTTGTGTCTTATCCAGATATTTTGCGTCTTTTCCCTCAAAGTTATGTAACTGCAGAGCTTTGTCACGCCAATAAAATCTATCCTGGGAGTCTGTCCCATTTCCAAATATGACGCCATTCTGTGGTGACCAATGTGGTGGGAAGTACAAATACTGTACTAAAGTAAATTTTTCAGGTGTCTGTAAATTGAGTATTTTTTTCCCCTAAAGACTTTTGACTTTTAATCCCTAAATTTGAAAAGTTATCTGCACATTCTAGTTCTTCCTTTGTACTTCTCCCGAAGTAGCCTACATCATTTGAGTACTTTCACCACCTCTGCTTTTCAGTGACTTGGTAAAACGCACACATTGTCATCAGAGCTCCTCAGGGTGATGTCTCGCTCCATCCTGAATGATGAACGCCAACGTGACGCCAGTCAAATTCATCATTCATATTACCGATGTGGCCGAATCACTTCCGCAACCCGACCCAGTCATTTGTCAACTCCCAGCTCTGGGAAGTACTGTGGGTTATTTTTCTTCCCCCACCCCCGTCCCTTGCTCGATAAGTGCTCTTTGCCATCTTGATGGAGAGTCGGCGGAATGGACGCAGCGTGAGAAAAGGCGTAGTTACGAATGTCCAACAATTTGATTGACGAGGCCAACCTAATGCTGGAGTTCATTGATGGTGTTTGCCAAAGTTGTTGGGCGGTCGGACATTACAGGAACTCGGAATTGGGTCGGGGAAATAGAGCCTTTATATACAAAAATACAAAGTAACAACAGAGAACAGGACTGTATTCAGACAGCCTTAAAGAAAATACTTGAAGATGTTTTTTGTTTTTTTTAATATTACAAAGCAACTACAACAGAACACATGGAAGACAGCATGGGAGAGTAGGGATGGCCAACCTCGACATGCTGAGAGAAAACTTTGGCTAAGAAACCTCAATGTAGGCTACTGAGAGAAGTGTCATTCAGTAACTCTTGCTAGTGCAATGTACAATTCCATATGACAGAATAGTGACTAGACAAATCAAGAGTGACTAATTTAGGCACATAGCAACTGCATAGAAACTGCCCACATTATCATCATAAGGGGTATAGTAACTGCAAAAGACTAGACACACTTAGAGTGGCTAATACAGCATCATACAAACATTATCTACAAGTGACATAGCAACTACAAATATATCACAATGGACATAGCAACTGACAACATTAACATTATAACACAATGACCCCCCCAAAAAAAAAAAAAAAAAATACAATAAAAAATAAGAGTGACCAGACAAACTAAGCGTGACTAAAAAAGGCACATTGCAACTGTATAGAACCTGAACACATTATCATCATAAGGGGCATAGTAAATGCAAAAGACATGACAAACTGAGTGGCTAATACATCCTCATACGTTATCATCAAGAAACATAGCAACTGACAATTATTTCATCAAATAAATACGGAATTGTTGCATGAAAATCAATTTCTTATTTTAATGTTATATTTTGGGTTTTTGTATTATTGATAAATCAATTAATAAGTTATTTAGTGAGAAAAAAACAAAAAACAAAAATGAAGAAACATATCAATGTCTCTTTTTGCATTATTTATGATCAATTTTCTTACAATACGTCACCCTCTTAAAATAATTGCCTAAGTAATTTTTGGGCTTTTTTTGGGGGCGGGGGGAAATCATCTCCTCATGATGCCAAAAAAAGAAGACTTCGGAGATTATTTTAAGGTGTCGAACTGTAAAATCAATTACCACCTTGCTGCCTCCAAACTTTTAAACTCAAACGTTTTAATTGTATAATTCATGGGAAATCAACTAAACCGGTTATTGAATGAAATAAAAAGACTTGAGGTCAAACCTCACAGTCACACACAAGGTCAGAAGCAGAGCATTGTCCGAAGAGTTACCATACAGAATCTGATGAATTGGATAATTAAGCAGTGTGCATGAGGAGGTAAGCGAGAACAGCGCAACATTGAGCGTGGCGTCTCAGTGACGGGCGTAGAAGGAGAGCAGACACTAATTTAACGTTTCAAAGCCATTCTGCTATTCACATCTGACTTTATACCTGTAATATATTTTTAGGCGCAGCGATTGTGGCTGCTTCCCCCGGGGGAAATAACCATTTCCAGCGCTGACATCTCCACTGCGTTCTCTATAGATCAAACGGGGCCTGGTCCTGAATTGCCAAGACACCCCCGTCCCCTCCCCGCAGACACATACACACCCCGAGGGTCCATGCTGCCAAATACATGACGTGTCTTTGTTAGTGCCTACGAGTCAGATCACAAATGTGTTATTTCCTGTAAAACATGATCTCCTCAAAGTTGCTATGTTCATTTATGGCAAATGTTCCCGGCTTTTGACCCAGGTCATTTGATTGTCCAAAAGTGTCAGCCAGTCTGAGTCTTTATCCCAATGTTGATCAGTTTTAATGTCAATTAATTGTCACATACAATTAAAATGGGTCAATTTGACCTGTAACCTAAAAGGAAGTGTTTCAAGCTGCCAAAACGGGCCAAGTTTCACTTTGGAAGCGATCCATCTTTGTCCTCGAATTAATAGAGAAGGTTCAAACAAAGACCTAGAGCATCACTGGCATCGTGGTGAGGAAAAAAAGAAACAAACAAAAACCACAGCGCTTGGCAGAGGGTGGGAACACATTGGCCCGAATTATGAGGGAAAAGTTTGTTCTACTTTCTCCAAACTTTTCACTGGTTTCTCTGCATTTTCTGCGCTCAGCAAATTTGTTTATTGTGCAAATTAACTTCCATGCTGTCTTGTTAAATTTACCATCGTACAAAAAAGCTTTTGTGGCATGTGGGGGGGGGGGGGGGGGGGGTTGTATACTTCTTCTCTATAGAATACTACATCCCTGTTTTTTTTTTTTTGTAAGAAAGCAACCAGAGTTTTTGTCAGATCATTGACTGAGGAACCAAGTTGGCCTACTTCACTCCTATCAACAAAAAGCTCGGCCGGTTGTAAACCTTTATGATGTCTTGACTATTATTATAAGCATTTTGTCAACATGCCTTTATTTTGTGGCAACGCGAACATAACATGACAAAAAACAAGGTTATTAATATGATTACATTATCACAATCCATGCATTTCCTTTCCAAGTAGCCTTCTCACGAATCTAGGCTAATTATAGCCGTAACACTTTGGAGACTGGAATGAGTGAAACTCACACAAGACAACAACAACCCAGGCAATGTAATTTACAGCAAGTTGGCCTAGATAATTTTTTTCCCCATTTTTTCTTTTAACATCTTGTTTGTGCCAAGGCGTAGATGTCGTGTACTTGGTTTAAGTGCTCAGTTTGGGTGTGGCTCACCCTTCTGCCTGTAAACCGTGAAATTTAGTAAGCATGACTCTTTTATTTCATTTAGGCACATATTAACAAATACTTATAAACACAACAAAGCAACTGCAGTTGTAACACATTCGGGTTAAAAAAATAAAATAAAAAAATGAGTCTGCCTTCAGCCACCAGAGGCAGTTTGACTAAATGGCATGAAATTGAGTAGGCCTGTCAATTATGAGTAAACCTGAAGAAGTCATGCCAGAAAAAACAAAGGTCTGACATTTTGGTAAATTACCATCTAGGGGTTTTCAAAGACAAACATTTTAGTCAGATTGCTACCAAATGTAAACCACACTTTTAAGCCAGACAGGTGACACTAAATTGCAAAACATTTGAGTTTTTAACCCTAGATGGAAAATGGTAGCTGTTAGGTGGTTGTCAAATGGCACATCTCAAGCCAAAATGCTTCAATTCTGATGTAATGTCGTTATGAAACACACAAAAGAAAAGTTTGCCGTCTTTCAAGAGTCTCCAGACTAAGGCGAGGCTATCCAAAGACTTTTCCAATGAGCGAGGGCCGACACTATGGGCAGCAGAAATGGCTTTAATTCCCCACCGGTGACAGACAAGAAAATGACAAACCAGACCGAGACAGACTGACAGAGCCAGTTTAACTGGCCACAAAGACTCCCAAATAGTGACAGACAAGTGACCTCAGAGTAAGCCCAACAGTCCTTTGTGAGTGCTATCAATTACTGCAAAAAGAACAGAAGAATCCAGGTGGGGACCACATATAAAAAAATCTCATGCAAAAAGTTGGACAGGGTGTCCGTCCACCTTTCGGGAAGAAAAATGAGCCAGGATTTGCAAATCCTGCCTTTTTCCAAGGTCAAGAGAAAATGGTAAATGGCACTTCATTTATATAGCGCTTTTCCACCTCACAAGGCCCTCAAAGCACTTTACATTCGACTACTCATTCAACTACTAATGAGGCAGATTGGAAGCAACTTCTTCAGTCTTTCCTTTGGTCTCTTGAGGTCTCCCTAACTTGTTGGAATTTTGATGTTTCTGGGGTTGGTGAAAGATTCTGGTTGGTAATCCGGTGGGTAGTGGGTGATGTCTGGTCAATGCTGGATTTCACTTTCCTTTCTTTTCTTTGATCCTTCCTCGGGTCTCCTGACAACCTCACGAGTCTAGCTGGATTCTGAAGTATTCGGTTTAGGTGAACGGTATGGGATTTTTAATAGGTTTTAGGTGAATTAATGAGTACACACTCACACGCACGCACACATGCACACACACACACACGCACATGCACATACTCACGCACATACAAAAAAAAAAAGAGAGAGAGAAAGCAATGATGAAGGACATGTCGAATCGGTAAAATTACCGAATGAACAATACTGAGTTCTCTCTAAAAAAGAATAGAAAGAATTCTTCAACATAGTCACAATGGCATGGACTCGAACTCACAACCTTTGGGTTGCAAGACGAGCAAGCCATGCCGCCCCCGTATCTCACTCAATCGGTGGCTGGTTTCCTAAATTTCTTTTGCGTTTAGGCCCCAACGTCAGAACAGCGCTACATTAAATGCTTCAATTTTCCGATGTGTTGAAGGTTAACGCATACACTAATCAATATCAGCGTTCCTATAATTAGACTAAGATGTAAGCACACAGGCTGAGACTATGTGTACTTCGCAAACTCGAGTCCAAATTCCCATCGGGACTTGGCACTCGTTGACTACCCTTGTGCGACGCACACTAATTACATGAAATTATAATAGTAATTACATTGGTGCCGGTGGTTTGGAATAAATGGTTGGATGTCATTTCTCAGTACATTCAATATGAGATGTGTCGGAATTATCGTCACACCGACTGTACGCAAATTGTTTCCGTGCTCCTCTTTGGAAATTGATTGTGAAAAATGCGCACTGACGTCTGTTGTGTGTGTGTTGCAGATAAGCAGATCATCCACGCGGAGTGACGTTAACGCCTGCGCTGTTTGTTCATCCAACGCATATAAAGACTGGGAGTTGGGGTGTTGGAGTGGGGGTGGGGGTTGGGGGGGGGTCATTTTCGCTTTCATTTTCCGCAGTGAGGGGCCTTTATTATTCCGGTTCTGCTGCATGACACTTTTGGGTTGCGTCCCGGTGGAGATCCTCGCAGAAACTGGGTCGAATGTTAAATCGGCTGTTGAATCAAGAACAGAGCGGGAGAGTCTCAAAAGGAGGCTTCATGTTTTCCAAGCGTTTAAAAAAAAAGACATGGAAACAGCATTTCCTCCTCTTTTATTGACGCAGTAGAGTTGTCTTACGGCCACAGCTGACTTTTAAAACCCGCTTATGTAAAAGCATTTGCCTTTTAAAAAATCCAGTGTAAAAATTTGATGGAGATGTTTTAGTGTTTGTTGCTTTGTGGAGATTATTATTTTGATTATCATGTCAAAGTTGGAATCTATGTTTCACTTTTGTCGATCATTTCCGTTTATTCCGGTTTTAACGCTCTCTCTCTCTCTCTCTCTCTCTCTCTCTCTCTCTCTCTCTCTCTCTCTCTCTCTCTCTCTCTCTCTCTCTCTCTCTCTATATATATATATATATATATATATATATATATATAAATGTAAAAATATTTCATTTTAGAATTTTGAGTTATATAAGTTAATAGTTTTACCCTGCCTAGTCTATATATTTTTAATGAAATTATCTGAATCTATATTGCATTTTTCATTAAATATTTCACATTCTATGTCATGTATGTTATACCAGTGCCAAGTGGGTTTAAAACAGAGTGTTTGATCATGGAAGCCTGAGTTGATCCAGTGAATTAGCAGGCGAGTGCAGATCAAAGATTTCTGGTAGGATCCATCGGCCATTAGCTGGGAATATTCCTCTCTTCCAAACTCATTTGCTGTGCGCCTGCTGACGGAAGCACTTACGCAGGGCTTTATCGTACATTGGTGGGCTACAAAAACAACCAAAAATAGAACTTCGTCAGAGAAAATCAAGCGGCGTTTCTTTGACGGTACCTTTTTAGCCGTGCAGGCGGATCACAGTTTGACGCATGCAAAGAAACCCACGGGGATTCGTAGGTTTTTCCAAAGCCACTTGAGTGGGACCATTTGGAATTTGGCTTGGGTTGTGGCGGTCTACTGATTGCGCAAGTGTCTTGCCAATCAGGTCGCATACCTCACAACTCAGTATGTTGATATTTATCCATAATAATAGTCACACTGAGCTCGCAACGGTGTCTGCCATCTGTCTAATGTTGCGTATGCTTCTGCTTCAAAGCGGGAAGTCGACTGTGAATCCACGCTTCACTCTTGCTATGGAGCCTGACGCCGTTTTGACACTCGTGTTGCACAAACAATAGCCGGGGGTTGTAAAATAGCATCTTTCTCGCGCATTTCTGGCGCCGATTGTGACACGGAGATGACGCTTATTCAGTTGACAGCCTGAGATTTATAAAAACAATACTTTACAATTCAAAAATAATAAGAAATAGTACTGAGGGGACCTTGCAGCGTGGGAAACTTGGGATACTGGCATATTGGAATTTGAATTTTTTTTGAAATTCCAATGATGTGTGTGCAGTTTCATGAATATTCATGTTTAGGTCTCTTCTCAAGTTTTCTTCTTTTCCCCAAAATGGGATTTTGTATTTTTCCTTGCCTCGAATCATGGGATGTCACCAATCATTGATGACTTGGGCTTGTGAAGCCCTTTGGGACTCTTTTGTGAGGACTATGCATATAATAGTTTTATAGTAGACTGTATGTTTTAACTTCAATTTAGTTTTGGTTGGTAACAGACTCAAAAAACATATTTTTTTATTTGGGTATTTTGGGCCTGTTGGCTCATATTTGATATATTACAATGGCAACAGCATTTGACAAAATTAAATTGCTAAAAAGTACTGCACATCAGATTAGATCTCTTGGGGGTTTTAGTAAAACAGATCTCTTTAAAATATAGAAAATTAAACATATTTTTAATAGGAAATAAAAAATGGTGAACTGTTCGCTTCAGGGAATGGCTTAAGAGACTTTTTTTTGTAGGTCTCCCAATTTTGATAAACATTTTCTATTCTCAATATCACATATAAACTACCGCCAAAAAGCCACCCGCCCCCTCCCACGCTCAATTCCTCCACAACCCATCATCCAATTTTCAAAATTCTTGGTGCATACTTCTCCTTTGAAGTTCTGCCTTGGAATGGCAAAGACGGATAACTTTGCAGTGGTTCTTTTAGAAATGTGTTCTGTAGCCCACTCGGAAAGCTAAGAAGCAGCCTGTTCTCCTCACACAACACAGCAACTAAAATGCAGGTATGTCAGCAAGAAAAGGACCAACTCCAGGTGGAATAGCGGAGAAATGTGGGTGGGGGGGGGTGCTTGGGGGTGGGGTTGCAGATGCTAAGAAAAGAGACAGCGGTGGAAAGTGCTAATGAATGGCTATTGCAAAGTCAAGGCGGACTCTGTGTTGAAATGCTTACTCGTCGGTGATTAATGACTACTAGGCTGCTGTAATGGGTACCACTGGGACCTCAGTCACTGGAACCTTTAATAGAATAGTCGCCAAAAGAAAGAAAAAGATGAAGTTCCCATTACTGTGAGGCTTCTGGCTCGGGAAGCTGCCGTCGTTTTACAATGGAGCTTTTCTTAACACGGCAAAGACTTTTGTTAAAACGATGGAAGAGATGACGTCTGTGTCATTTGTAGAAAGTCTCCTCTTATGTTTATTTCTTTGATATGCCAAAAATGTGCATGGGTCAATGTGACCTGCTGCAAAATGAGACTACCATGTAATACTGTGTAAATTAGACATAAAATGACCCCCCCCCCCTTTTTTTTTTAAATATTAACATCTACTTGTCATCAGTTCATTCCCAAAATAATCTTACAATAATTTTTTCCAACCAGTTTTAAGTCATAATCAATCAGTCAAATTGACAAGCAACATAACCCAAATGTATCAGGAGCGATTTGTAAAGTAACCACAATGGATCAATTATTCATCCGCTCTTTTGCTCTACATTTGACCTAATCGGCACTAACAGAGCACAGGATTCCGATTACAATCCGTTTGACTTTAAAACAACTTTGACCCTCCATAGTGAGCGTGTAGATACACACCGCACAGGCAGAGTACCAACATTGTGTTATTTTTTTTATCTCAAAACCAACATTCATCTTTGCGCTTCTGCAAAATTTATAATTAATTTCCCCGCCGTTTGCCGCATGCAATCAGGCACAGAAATGAATTAATCACATGCGCGCGTTTGTCTTGTATGCGTCTCCCAAGGTCGTTTTCAGCTGAGGACCACTTCAGTCCTCCGAGAGCCCTTCAAAATAGTCGGAGAAAACAAGACAAACTAAACTGAACAAGGCCGTACAGCATCATGAGCGCTTTAATGCAGACTGTTTCGATTTCAGTGAGTGCTGACATTTCCCACATTAGAGACAGGAAGTCTTTATAAGTTAAAAAAATATATATATATTTTTTTATTTGAACTATTAACATATTTGCATAAGTACGTCTTTTTTGTCTTGGTAAAATGTAATTATCAAAATAGTATTTTAAAAATACCATTTCCTATTCTCATAAGATAACGATTTTACATGTTGACATATTTTAATCAAGAATTTGAAGTAAATGTCTAAAAATGAATTCCCATCTTGACATGGGGCGTCCTTATGGAGACATAATCAAGTCCCATTGTGCCTTGCACGGATAAGTCTCCATAAGTCCTTTTCATTCTTGGCCAGCAAAGAAAGCAACCCTGTTAGCAAGCTTCTTCGGATCCAGTTCTCATGAGCTCCATACAGGAGAGCGCAAAAAAAAGAAAGAAAAAGACTACCCCGTAAGATTAATTGGAAAGGAACTTTTGCAAGAAATGAGCTAGTCGCTCTGCAATTGTCCCCAATCTGAGACAGTTAATGGCATTTTGGCCACCGGGATCCTCTGGAGGTGTCGCTAAGCCGCAAACAATGGGAGAGGAATCATCTCGCGTCGTCCCATCTTGACATCGGGCCCACCCAACATAGATTGGCGCCATTGTGCCACCGAGGCCATTTTAATTTGTTTGGGTGTCACTATCCAGACCTTCGTATTGATCTTGCTTCTTTGTGTGTCGACTGTTTGTTAAGAAAACAGGTCCTTTTGCAGAATTCTACCTCTCTGTACAACCACAGTGAACCGCTGCCTATTCAAGGTTTAGCATGCGTCAATTCACCCATTCACAATTCATTTTGGAAACTATCTTCAGTCATTTACTGAAAATCTCACCTATTCAAAACCATGTCTGTAAAATATATTGCTTTGGTGCCATCTGGTGGTATCTTGGTGACAATCACCAATGATGGACTGAAGGGAGGGGCTTCAGTTAGTCAGGCCATAGCTTTGTCTAATAAAGAAAAAAAAGAGTGGAGAAGCTATACCTGAAAATACACAGAAATGTTGGCATTTTTGATTAAAGCTGCCATTTTGTGGTCATTTTCCAAAGGTCCTTCAAAAATGAATTTTGTCTGAGAGATTGTCTCATTGTGACCGAAAAGCATATATAGGCTACAGTAAAGTATACAAGCTTTTGCCCTGGTGTGTGGGCGGAACATGGCGACAAAGCCCAATTTAGTATTATTTATTGTTTAATGTCATTTCGTCCATGTGCAAACTGGTGCACTGAAACCATGACAGTCACTTCTTTGCTGTAAAGTGACTTTCCCGGAGTTCTTCCTTTAAAATGTCCTTTTTCTACTCGGCCTTCTTTGAAGAGCGTCTCACGCCGAGATTTCAAGGTGGCCATGTAATGCCGACTCAAGGCCGTAAGTTACGCCGCCGTGCATTTATTCCGTCTGCGCCGGCCCTCGCTGCTTCACCGAAGCCATCCCTCACGGCTCGCAAGTCCTGTCATCCATTCTTTATGATGCTCTGATAACCCAGCACGGGATTGGTCAGAAAATTGGGCTCTGAGGAGACAAACGCCGTCGATACATCACGGGGTGGCAGGGACAGATTTGACGACGAGGGCCTTACTGATACGACGTTAAGCGGCGGCATCAGCAACCTGTTTGCGCTGATGCTGACAGATAAGCAATCCGCCCGCAGCCGGAATGTGATTCCGCCTCAACGACGCGTCAGACGACAAATGGCAGCGTGAAGTGGGGGCAAGATGAAATCCATTCAGTCTAAGCAAATTTCCTTGGAGTGTGCATCCTTTAAGTCTTTGGATATTGAGTAATGGAATCAGTATAAATCAGGGCTTCGTAACTTCTTTTGGATTTTGGCTATGTAATGAGAGAGAGAGAGAGAGAGAGAGAGAGAGAGAGAGAGAGAGAGCGCTCTCTCAGTGGACGGATGCACGCACGGCCCTTTGTTACAGTCTCCCCGCTTCCCGTTTCCCCTGTCGGCAGCTGCAACCTGGCTCGTGGCAGCTGTATGCTAATGTCCTCTTCTGAGTCAGCAAACGGCATCCCAGGACATGGCCCGCCGCCACAGCCCTTTCGTCGCCGACCAAGAATCGGGATGGCACGAAGAAGCTGGCGAGATTTCAACTGAATTGGGGATGGGGTCTTTTTCAGTCTAAAAAACACTTACTTTTCAGTGTTCAGAAGTGTTCTGTCAAATTTGAAAAACACATTTTTTTTTAGGTGTACTCATTAGCTAATTTGTATTTTATTTATTTTTTTGTTGTTGTTATTTTTTATTTCATTTTTTGTTATTTTTGTGTGATTTTCCAAGAATAAAGCTGTAATATTTCGAAGCTTGTAATATTGCTCTGAAAATATTCCTGCATTAGGATGGCATTCAATTGGTTTTACTTTAGTCATGATAAATTGCATGTCTTCATTCTTTTTTTTTCTTCTTTTTTTTTTAGAGAAAGAGCTCAGTATTGTTCATTTGGTAAATTTACCTATTCGACATGTCGTCATCATTGCTCTCTCTCTTTTTTCTTCTTCTTTTTTCTATTTTTCTTTTTTTTCTGTGTGTGTGAGTATGTGCGTGCGTGTGTGTGCATGTGTGCATGTGTGCATGCGTGTGAGTGTGTACTCATTAATTCATCTAAAACCTATTAAAAATCCCATACCGTTCACCAAATACTTCAGAGTCCAGCTAGAGTCGTGAGGTTGTCATGAGACCCGAGGAAGGATCAAAGAAAAGAAAGGAAAGTGAAATCCAGCACCGACCAGACATCACCTACTACACACCGGGTTGCATCTCTTCATTCTGATAACATTATTATTTGTTTTGGGGGAAAAAGTTCATCATCCAAACGAAGGAAAGCACAACTTTTAACGAACAGACTTTATCTTGTACACCCGATCCTCAACATAAACGGCACACTGTGATATGTAAATGCAGACAGCTGCCATTGTGTAACATCTGAACGTCACTCTGGAAAATGAGTCTGCGGATCAGCTACTGGTATGAGATTGTTGTGAGCTGTAATTAAGGCAGGGAACTCGTACACACGTCTTCCTCGAGACCTCGAGTTGTGACGGCGTGTCAATCAGGAGGTCTTTAAGATGCCAACAACCACTTGCTCGTTATCGAGGGAAAGTGGCACATCTTATCTGTTTGCTCTACCGCAGATTGCCGCAGTTTGAACATTAACGCTAAGTCTCCTTCCCAATACAAATACGTATGCAGACGTCAGGCAAAGAACTCACCGCTTTTGTCTTTGCTGCTGCGCTGTGTACATTTGCGGCTAAACAGATTAGCTTAGGAAGGATAATGTTATTGTCATCGATCCCTTTCGATGCTAATTACGAACCCATGAATCATTACGAGCGGATTTAGTTTGTTGTCTTATGGATTTTCTGACGCTAATGATGTTGTAACCGGAATAGCGCTCTAGTAATAGTCACTTTTTTTTTTGCTCTGTTTCATATCAGGACTTGAGTTTAGCAAGTTGTAAGTGAAGTCATACAGTCTTGATCAGACTTTTGTATTTATTTAGCAAATAGCAGAGTTTTCTCTTACGGTAATTGGCACATTTCACAGTATTACTGCAAAAGGTGGTCCAAAACTTTACCGAATGACTGAAGGTGGACTTTTAATGGTACCACCCCAAGGACGAGCCACTGTTCCCCGAAAGGTGCTTTTGTTTTTCAGAGTTTTCGGAGGATAGGTTCGGGCGGGAGGGTGGAGTCTCTGGAATGGAATGCATATCTATTTTTTATCATGGCGGACAGCCTGCAGTGGTTTTGGCATGCAATCCACGGCGGGTTGGGCGCATGATTCAGTCATGAAGCAGCTAAATATAAACAGTTTAAATTTTGAATGTTTGTCAGAGCGGCGTACGGGAGGGGAACTTTTCCGACGCAAGCTGGTGAGGGATTGTGCAATGATTTCGTCTCATTACACAATGGAGACTGTCACACAAAAGACTCGAAGAAGAAGAAGAAGAAGATGATAAAGAAGACACCTTTGGCTTTATCGATCCTTCAGTGGGTAAACGGACGCAGACTACACACTGCTTCCTTTTGTTTCTATTTCCAGACATCGAGCTTCATGACTTATTTAACCAACATAAGATTTGGAAGAAGCCTACATTGAGTAAAAAAAAAAAAATCCTCAATAGTTGGTCCACTCATGTCAAATTCCAAATGATGTTGCTAAAGGGTGCGATTTTAACAACGGAATATTCATAAACCCGAGAAGTAGCCTGCAGTGTTTCACGCTGCGTATTATTATCTTAACAATTAGTCATATCCAGCAACGATCTGTGTACATTTTGTCTCCATAATTGAATGAGCTCTATTAAAGCGTGCCTTAATTCTGCCTCTCTTCTGCAACACTGAGCCGACATGACAGGCAGCTAAAGAGTAATACACCAAAGTCTTCTCGTCCTCGGGCAAACAAGCACACTCTGTGCCCAAATAACAAGGACGCCCATGCAACTTTTACAAGGCCCTGTTAATGTGTCGCTCATTAAAAAGGCACAAAACGATGTATTTGGTGACTATGTGTAAAAAAAAAAAACGCCAAAGAAAAGAAACATTCTCTGGTACTCAATGAAGCAAATTCTGGAGCAGTCTCGCAAGACTTTGCTGAATTGCAATCCTTCAATTAAACTATTTAAAAAAAGTAGTAAATACTGTAATTAACTTGTAGTATCTATTATTTTACTATTTTTTAAGCATTGTTACACACACACATACATATATATATAACGGTATATTTAAAATAATAATACATATCGCCGGTGTCGGGCCAAAACCTCCTATGTCACAATTCGGTAAATTTCACATTTTTCCCAAACTTATATTATTTGTCAGTCCACATGTGAGTGTTATTTTTAACAAATTCTTGACCAATCTATAGCGTCGAAAATGTCTTGCGCTCTTTGACAATGTATTGTTAATTGTTGAACAAATATGCCATTTTGGAGGTCTCCAGAAAAGTGCTGATTTAGGAGGCACAAGGAAGAGATATTGTAAACATTTGGGGCCTTATTTTCATAGACTGGCGTTCACGTTTCATTTTTGTGCTGGGGCAAGTTTATTTTACCGTGTTTAGCAATTTGGCCAACTGCATTGATGGGCATTCCGACAGACTGAGGGCGATTTCTGTTACAGAATACGCTCCCAGCACACCTGGCAATTTGGTGACAGAAAGTAGACAAGCATTTTGGCCAGAAAAAAGCAGGTTTAAGTTGTGGCGCAGGTTGTGTTAATTGATTTTGGTTGGATTTGATCGAAGCGCGGGCAGACAGATTTTGTGGTGGATGTCATCATATTTCATTCATAAATATGACAACAACATGAGTCAATCTCTCTGAGTCATTATTTGAATTAATCAATTGAACAAATTATTATTATTATTATCATCATCATATTAAATGTATTTTTAAAAGCAGCCCATGACACCAAACCAGAAGAGCCCATCCACTTTTACGTCATCCACCAAGTAGATCTCCTGCATCTACCACCCCCCACTACGGCGAAAAATTCCCTTTTGGCTGAGCCGCCTACCAAAATACCAAGACAACTCACCTCATGCACAGACTTAGACTTCACTTTGTACTAGTCTTGCGTTGGGCATGAAAATACAATTGAAATAATATATCATTATTCTTGTAATTTTCTATAGTTTTCTTTAACTTTGTGGTGAATATTGTACATAATAGTGCATACAAGCACACTGAGCATTTTGATCGAGTTCCGATTCCATTCCACATCTCTAAACAGTGCAAGCTAAGCATCCGGCAAAAAGAGACAATACAATAAATCCTCACTTTGTTTTAAAAGGACACTATATAGTCAATTCAGACACATCAGCGTGAGCCGGGAAGGCAGTCGCACGTTGAAGGTCACAACATGCGAAGCGAGCATCCTCGGGGAGATGAAAACGGTCACTTCTCACATTCCTTGTTGGGTTCATTTGCCACAAACATAAGAGGCCATGTTGATGGCCTTCACTCGTCGGCGCCTTTGGAGACCGCCGGCAGAGCAACACGAAAATCAATAAGCTACCTCAAACCTCCAGAGCACGCAGTGGCGGGGAGGTGCTATAATGTTTACTGCGCTGCAATGAAAACAAAATCCATCATGGATTGTTCCAGCTGTCTCCTTCCATGCCTTGCGTTAAAGCAGCTGTAAGGAACAATTAGCCACTGGAACTGCAAAGATCCATGCAAATACATATACACATATATAAATTAGGGGTGTCAAAATGAGTGCGTTAATTTTGAGTTAATTGAAAGTTCTTTTAATGCCACTAATTTTTTTAACGCATGATTAATGACCGCCCCTTACTTGGAAAGCCTGTACTGGGGAAATTCCAGTCGCAACGCAACAGACACGTCCACTTCAAAATTGAGCAGAATTTCACAAGTTACTTAATGTTAAAGATTAGGTAGCTCTTAATATGAAAAGAAAAATGCACTGAGCTGTCACCAACATCTTACAAATGCAATTATGCCATCTAGTGGCAGAAAAAATGACCTCAACACAAATCAATATCACGCTTTTTTACAGTACAGTATATCTTTTTAATTTGAATGCACTTTTATGAATTATTATAACATTGCTATCAATGATGAAAGATGCAGCCATATTTCTATTAGTTTACATTTTTTCCCACTTTTATATTAACAAGAGTATGAAACCTTTTATTGTACATTTTATAGTACATTTAGAACAGATATAAGATTTGCGATTAATCGTGAGTTATTATGATTTAAAAAAAAATTAATTGCCTGACACCCTGAATATATATAAAATTCACGTCATTAAGAGGGGATGGATTATATTCAGTGCTTAAGTGGCGTTCATTTTTTTTTCAAGTTTTATCGACTAAGCAATGACCGTTAACAAGGTTAAAATCATCATTGTTTACAAAGTGTTAACGATGGATTCTATTCAGCGCTTGACAAGTGGACGAAAGTGGATGCAACCCCTCCTTGAGGTTTAAATGAATTACTTCTATACTCTTGACAGGTGAGAATGTGAAAACAACAAAAATGTTTTACAATAGATTCTATTCGGCGCTCGAGAAGTGTTTGACTTTGTGGACAGAGGGGCACTTTATTGTTGGCGTTACAAAGGCAACAACAGATATAGCTGAGCTGTTTCACTCGGAAAAAAAGATTCTATTCAGCGCTCGGGCAATGCTTGACCTTGGAGGTCAATGTCCATATGACGACAACAGCTGCAATTTTGCAGCCTTTCAGTCTGTGTAATGTGTTTTGCCATATTCCTATGTGAGGTAACATTTTATAATGGCGCAGATGCCACACCTCATGCAAAAGCAATGACGCGTCCCATTTGAGGCAATTTTTCACAAAGTTTGTTAGCGACGTTCGTGTATGTGTGGCGTTCGAGTTGCGGGGGAAGAAGAAGAGAAAGGGGAGGTTGAAACGTAAGGAGCTGCTGCGGTGGCGCCGCCGTGATCTGAGGGGTACCATGGAGACGCCTGTCATGAGGGTGGCGGGGAGGGAGGTGAGGGGTGGCACGACTCCTGTGATGCCGATTCCGTGCTTCTGTCTGTTTGAGAATTCTTCTGACGGGATGAATACCTAATACACGACCTTGTTTATGCGCTTTTTTTTCTGGGGTGGGGGTGGCGGTAATTCGATGTGATTCACACAAAGAAGCTTTACATCGCAGTGACTGGTTCAAAGGCATTCCACCCAATTAGAACAGGAAATAAAAAGTTTTTGAAAAAAGGACTCTCGAAGCATTAGCACAGTCAGTTTAGCAGTGCTTGAAAACAATATGACACTTGGAAAATACACTTTTTACAGAGTCTAGCGAGCACAAACTGCACGTTCTGCAATGTGTTGTAGTTTTAAGAATCTGTGCAACGATGGCATGCAGCCACTTGGTGGTAATTTTTTTAAATTTTAAATCAGCCAAGCTTTAAGAACCATGGTGACTCATTTCCAGGTAGCATAAATGCATTGTACGCAGTGCAATATAATATAATATAACACAAGGGTTAACCGCTAAGTCTATTGCTAACCAAAGCAGCAGCACCTACTCATTTGCTCCCAAAAATGTATAAATATGTTCTATTTTAAATGTTTTAAGTGTCCCAAAAAAGGATTGTATAGTTTTTTTTAATATTTTTATGCTAGGGTATTCAGAAGGCTTTGATGCAGCCTCTTAAATACAAAGAACGGGTGAAGCAATGGTAGTAATTACAAAAACGGCCAGCAGGTGGCAGCAGAATATAAGAGAACAACCGGGGCCATGTTGAAAACAAGCTGTTTCCCCACAATTCTATACAGATTCGTGAATAATGATGAAAATGAGCTATATTGAAATGCTAATTGCTGCAAAATGGAAACAGACGCAAATTTACTTTTTTTCCCTGATGAAAGAGGAGACTCTAATCTATCTAATCTAAATTTAGTAGGTTCCATGTTTTTATAGCAATAGAACACAATATTCTGTGGGGCTTGCAAAATCAGTCAAAATCCAGTAAAACAGCCAAGAGCGAAGGGGGTTGCTTTAGTGAAAATGGCTAGTTAAATAATACAATTTAATATAATTTTAAAAACTCATCTTGAAGACTTGAAGCTAGTTTTTAAAACTTTACTTTCCTGATTCCTGCGACACGCATCCAATCCCTTCTCACCCAGTCGCTACTAAATATTGAAACAGCCTGCGATGGCATATTTATGAATGCAGTGTAGCGACTCGTTTTGATTGTAGCACAAGATAACATCTGACAAGTTACCCAATGTGGCCCACGAGTGACTTGCTGGCGTCACATATTTGAATATGCTGCCATCGCTGGGATGAGGTAAATGTAAAGTGCGTAGAGTTAGGAGCCCAACTTGTGGCAATGGCAATTTGTGAATTATATCTCAGCTAGAGTTGAAATCTCAGCGGAGTACATGATAACGTACGGAATTTTGTCATTTGGGTCAAGAGAAAACATCAGTTCAAACTATTATGAACTTTAGAAAATAGATACAAAAAAAAAGTCAAATAATGAAAGGAATAAGATTACACACTCTAAAAACAGTTGGGTCAAAAATAGACCGATCCTATACTTGGGTCAATCGGGTCAACCCAACTTTCTGGGTTGTTTCATACAAAAAGACCCAATTTTTTGACCCAAGTTAAGGATCTGACCAATATTTATTAGTTGTTTTACATTAAAAGACCCATTTCTTGACTCAAAGTTGGGTCTAATTGACCCATAAAGTGGATTGGTCCATTCTTGATCCATAGTTTTGTTTTTAGAGTGCAGGTAACTATTACAACAAGTTCTGTGTTATCGTGTTTCTTTTTAAAACATATTCATACTTTCCATTCATTTTACGTATTGCCATCCTAAATTTGGTCAATTTCCAAAGAATATTTCGGACTTATTGGACAATTCCAGATTTTTGCAACCCCTTTAGAGACAATGTCAAGTATCATGTATGATATCACTAAAAATAAAGTAAACAATCCATCCAGATTTCTGCTGACAACTTCATGCGGCTTGGATGTGGAAGTGGCATCCCCGCAAATAAACTCCAAATGGTTTCCTGGCAGCGCGGTGTCAAAACCTCCCTAACTCTGAGGGCCTGACAAATCTGTACATTGGGCGGGTGACACACTCATTTGCATCTGTCAAACTCTGTGTTTACACGTCCCGCGGCCATGTCACGCAGTCATGTGAAATATAGCGGAGAAAAGAATTGAGGCGGGAGAAAAAAAACAACCTGGTGATGGAATGAAAAGAAGGCAGGGAGAGGGTGGGGGGGGGGGACGGGGGGGGGGGGGGGCTAAACAAGGGAGCAAAACAAAGAGAGCGGAAAAACGAAAGTCGGGTGGGGAGGCTGGAAATGGAAGCGAGCAAAGACTGGAATTGTCATCTCACGGTTGTGTAACTCCGTCCGCTGGTGTGAAGCACTGAAGCATGATACCATGTGCGATGCTCTTTAGCATACAAGACACTTACCGCGTACAATGGCATTCAAGTTAAAATATTAGAATTTGAGGAAAAATATTTGGGAAAATCAAAATGTGTCTTTATCTTATAAATTAAGCTAAATGTGTTAATATTTCATTCAAGTTCATTTGCAAACTTGAATGTCCTAAAAAAAAATTAATATCACGCATCGATATATGTTGGTGACATAAAACATATCGATATTGAGATTTTAGGTTATGTCACTGAGTGCTAACATTGTCGTGATCGAACCGCATATAATTGGATGTCGAACAAAAACTTTATTGATAAGTCACAATATCATAATAAGAATATCACAAATGTGTCCTACCTGTAGTTGATATGCATTCAACTGTTTCCAAGGGATCACTGTTGATGATACTCATGATGGCAACCCAGAATCACCTAAGGATGAAGCGAGACTGTGACCATGAAAAATTTATAAGATTTGTCATTCATCAAAAAAAACAACAACAACAACATTAATGCATAATAATAACAACGTGAAGTAATATAAAAGCAAACGGATGTGGTTTATAATGCATGCGTGTGGTTTAACAGGGCAGAGGAGAGATTTTACAAGTTCAGAGCAGGGATGCAATCAAGCAAGTCGCAGACGGAAATTTTCCTGCGTTTTAAAAAGTTCATGCTAAGCATCCTGTCACATAGATAAGTGCATCCAGCCCCCAAGGAGGGATAAAAACGTGGCAAAATAAATTCTAATAAATCTCTGTATGTGACAGGACACCCAGGGAAAGGAAAAAAAAAAGCATGCAAACACAGATAATGATGCCTTCCCTAGTGTGATGCATTTCCAAAATAAGTCCCCGCATCTCCCTGTAGTCTCGCTCCGCCGATAAAAGCAGATTAAATAGAATTTTACTGACACAGACTTTGGCTAATGAGACCATTACGTCACTGCTTCAAATGTGCCCACTCGGGAGAGGATTTATTTTTCTCCAAGGTAGGACAGAGAAAATTCCTGTGGATGTATAAGATTGTACTTAAAGACAAACATTTGTAAGCTACATCATACAATTATGGTAAATATCATATACATGATATATAGGCCTTTTGCTGTCATAAACGCTGGGGAAACACCAAAGATTTGTCATGGGAGTTTATTCCTTGCAACAAAAATGACAGCATTCCAGAGTTCTCATTCGCTACCTTTGAAAATTAGAGCGGCGATCTCTGTGTATATCTCGATTGAAGCCTTGTTTTTACACTCTTGCATATACCTAGCATGCAAATACATTATTACATGACATCACGACACAACATTACCACACGGAGGGCAGCCGGGCAGGACTACAATCCTGGTAGAGGTCTGAAGGAGTGTATTGAGGAGCTCAAAGATGTTCTCACCGATACCTTCAACACCTCCCTGAGCCAAACTGTTTTCCCCAAATGTTTCAAAGCGGCAACCGTTATATCAGTTCTCGAGAATCCCAGCCCATCCAGCTACAATGCTCGTGATAAAATGATGTTGGAGTGTTGGCAGATGGGACAAAAATCCTGTGAAATCGAAATGTTTTGCAAGGTTTCATTAGTTTTCGCAGAGGTTTATGGCCTTGAAAACAGCACTTTATTTTTTATTTTATTTTTTTTGCAGTGCATGGCCACGGCAACAGTGAGCAATGAAATAAAAAAGCTTTCAATAACTTTCATCATAAAGATCTCTAGATGAAGTTTGACGATGGCCGGATAAATTCAGTAAGAGAAATTTATTAAAATATGACCTCTATAAAAGGCCCCCCAAAATTGTGACAAATTCTAAAGTAAATCAAAATAAGGGACTTCCTGTAAAGTTAAAATTTTTAGTAGGTCTTGAGCTGTGCCATATGCCTTCGTATTTTGACAGAACGAGGTGAAACGTACAAATGAAAATTTGGTTTTAAATTTGTAGGGGTTGCTTAGTGAATCATTTATTGAAAAGAAATCTCTATAATATTGATTTTATGCTGGCTGTTCTGGCCCTAAAAATAAATCATACTTAGCACAGATGGTGATAATTAGATGTATCTACTCATGCAGATTGCTGTAGACCTGTTTTGCTCTGACCAACCATTCAGACGACTGAAAAATGTGAATGTAACTGTAACTTGAAATCTTATTATTTTTCCTAGATGGGCACCAACAGTAGAAAAAAGTGAAACTTTGCTTTTATTCACATTTCCATGTAAGTTGTACAAAAAAAAAAAACGTTACAAAGGTGGTCTTCGGGTCAAAATAACCAGTGAGGCAAAAAGAGTTGAAATCAAGAATGTTACAATGTTTTGGTTGTGTCTCAGATCAATTAACTCATTCACTGCCAGTGACTGTTATAGACGTTAAAAATTCATTATTTAAATTTTTTTCCCCCACTTTTGTTAACAAGAGTATGAAAACCTAGAACTTTTTTTTCTTTTAGAAATACAGATATAAAATGTGTGATTAATGAAAAATTGTAATTGCCTGACGCAACTTAAAGATTATGAAAAATTCGGGGCGTCAGGCGATTAAAATGTTTGATCATAATTAATCGCATGACTTCACTAGTTAACTCACAATTAATCACACATTTTATATCTGTTCTAAATGTACAATAACAAATATATAGTTTTTCATACTCTTGTTAACAAAAGTAGAAAAAATGTTAAACTAAAATAAATATGTTTGACGTCTATAGCCGTCAATGGCAGTGAATGAGTTAATAGCAGATAAATGAGGTTGTCTTCTCGCAGACTGTGCCTTTGATCAAACAACAAGGCATTAGCAGACAAAAACAACACGAGACAGATGGCGTTCTCGTGCTCTTTTTCTGATTTCCAGAGAGTGTAAAAGGTGCTGCGAGATGACAGGCCCCCGAATTCTCTCTCTGCTGAAGCCATGGCTGTGCGTTACAACGTTCAAGAGAATCTAGAGCTGATTTTTTCAGATGCCCATCAAGACAAGTCTGATTCAGAAGAGGAAGTAGAGGATGTATCAGAAGAAGAAGATGGGGAGGAATACAACCCCGAGCGCAACGAATCATCTTCAGAAGAAGAAGAAAACCCTCAAGCTGAAAGAGAGACTTTTCTTTCAAAAAATGCTCATTGAAAGAAGGAAGCATGTCCCCCGCACAGAAGCCTCAGCAGCAGTTGTGAGAGCTATTCAGAGCGCACGAGCTCCTGATCAACCTGATCAACCTGATGATCCAGCTCCCACAGCCACTTCCCCAGCTGGGGCAAGTAAAAGGTAGAGATGATGGACTGTAAAACACATACTGTAAGGTGTAAGAAATATATATGCAAAGGCTGCGCACTTGCATACTGCCCTACATGTGCTAATTAGTTGAATGGGTTACGTTATTTTTCATATTTTTTTTATTATACCTTGTTCACTGGAGGAAAAAAAAAGAATAATTGGAATGAATAAAAATTCATCCAAAACCCATTTTGTGGTGAATGACAAGTTGTTGCTTCAAGCAAGATGAAATTTGGTGTTTAAAATTCTATTAAGCTGCTTATATTGGGGGTTTAGTGAAGACGGGTCATTTTGACCCGGAGGACACAGGGTGTATACAGAAAATGAGGACAGCAGGAGGGTTAAAAAATATCGTTTAGGGGATTTTATTTGGGGGTGTTTTTAACATAGTGGTGGGTCATTTTGACCTGAGGACAACAAGAGGGTTAAATAAACATTCCCATTATTAATGTAGCATTCAGCAGACAAAGGCTGGATTAAAAAAAATATATGGGTTAGGGTTAGGGTTAGGGTTAGGGTTAGGGTTTGGGTTTGGGTTTGGGTTTGGGTTTGGGTTTGGGTTTGGGTTAGGGTTAGGGTATTTTGACCCGAAGGACACAGGGTGTATACAGAAAATGAGGACAGCAGGAGGGTTAAAAAATATCGTTTAGGGAAATTTTTTGGGGGGTGTTTTTAACATAGTGGCGGGTCATTTTGACCCGAGGACAACAAGAGGGTTAAAGAAACATTCCCATTATTAATGTAGCATTCAGCAGACAGAGGCTCGATTAAAAAAAAAAATCAACATCCACATAGAACAAGCGTATTGGAAGCATCACAGCCAATCGAAACACTACCAAGAAATGAAGAGAATCAACTGGGGATAAATAATGTCAGGGAACAAATATTAGAATTGAAGTTGTAAATGTTGATCAGTACTTCTGATTGCAGAGAGAGGACATCATTGCTGTAGCAGTCCATTGCGCCACATCAGATTTGTGAACTGTTTCATGAACTACAGAACACCCTTATAGAATGCCAATGTTTAACTCTGGCACGCAAATAATACATGAAACGCCCCGCATATGATAATGTCTCATTGACAGATAAAACGCTAATGCAACACATACGTTTTTTTTTTAATGGGGCTCCGTTGTGCATACATAAAGAGACGGGAGCTTAAGGTCAGACGGAGCCAGCAAAACAAGGCAGCATTGCCACAATAAACTTAATCCAATTCCACAGCTAAATGCACTGAGACAGCTTGGATTCTGACCCAGGGAGCGACGGTGCTATTTATCACATGCACAAGAGCTCACAGACCTCCACATAAACTTCAAATTACGCATTTAAAATCCAACTATTTCCTCTGAACTGCAGAGGCTAAAAAACAAGGAAAAAAAGGCAGCGCATCTAGGAATGAGCTGTTAAAATTAGACACAAGCTGAGCGCACAAGTATCCTCCTACATGAAGAACTTGGATTGCACAAACAGCAAAAGACACATACAGCAGAAAAGAATACAATAAAACTTCACTTGAGCACTAAAGGGGCCGAAGGTTAGCATTTCCTTTCAGGCGAATGAAAAGCAAGTACAGCAGCCCGTCGTTAATCATGGATGTTACATTTCAGAACCCACCACGATAAATGAAAATCTGCTAAGTAGTGACCACACATTATATTTACTGTACTTGATTAGTCATATGCGTTTATATTGTATGCATAAGTAATCCCAATCACAAAAAATGCATGTGAGGTGCAGGTATTGTTTTTGTCCATTCTCACCTACACTACACTGTAGTATCTCTGACTTTGAATGTGTATGATCTAGCCTGTTGAGTAACACTACATTGTAAAAACAAAATAAAAATTAAAAATGTTTAAAAAAAACAAACGGTAATTTTCCGGCAACTGGGGCGGCAGAAAAACACTGTGAAATAACAGGAAAAAAAATTCTCGTAAAAAACAACAACTTTAAAATTACTGTTATTTTAATTTAATTTTATTACAGTATCATTAGATGTCCTTTTAAAATAAATGTTAACACAATGAATGCTACCATCAAAAGGCCATTACAGAAATTGTAGTTATTTTCACTTGTAAAAAATTGTCAATTCACAAACAAATTATGGTAAAAAAAATAAAATAAATACTGTTAATTTCTCAGTAAATAT
This sequence comes from Leptonotus elevatus, assembly GCF_054856555.1. Taxonomy (NCBI): domain Eukaryota; kingdom Metazoa; phylum Chordata; class Actinopteri; order Syngnathiformes; family Syngnathidae; genus Leptonotus; species Leptonotus elevatus. The sequence continues at coordinate 9,102,318 of NC_141255.1, forward strand.
AAATGTTTTTTCCCCCTTGTTTTTTTTTTTTTGGGGGGGGAGAAATTCCATTAAATAACAGACAAATATTTGTAAAATTACGATACATTTGTGATCATATTTTAACAATCGATACATGTATTTTTAATTTAGTTTTTTGTAAAAGAACAGAAATATTGTTTTGATTGATTTCATGTTATTTTACAATTTATTTTTGTCAATTAAATATATTTATATAATATTTAATATAATAATATTTTTAAAACAAAGTGAAAAAACAGTTAAAAAAAAGTAAAATTATGTTATATTACAGTTTTTTGTTTTGTTTTGTTTTTACAGTGTATAGTCAATGAATGAGAGTGTAGTGTTGGATGTCTATTGCATTTGGTCACAATTTTCTGTCGACCAATCAACAGACTGGAGTGTGTCTAGCTCCGCCTGTTTGGTACTGTGCTGCTGAGGTGCCAAATGGACGTCAGTACCATTACAATTTGGAATGTTAAAAAATAAAGAAAGAAGTTCATTCCTTTTACTAGTATGCTTTGTAGTAGACTAAATTGAGCAATCCGGCGTTGCCAAGGCAACAACACAGCAACGACCTATATCAACTTCTACATTTTTCCTCTAAACTTTCTTTTCCTTTCCTAAACACACACACACACACTGTCTCGCTTCCGTAGGTCTTCACGAGGCCAATGGCAGCCTAACATTTTGTCTCATAGTTCAGTGCGCGCCATTCCCGAAGGGATCTATTAAGTCGCGGTGGTTGGCGGTCCAGGGAGAAGAGAGCGTATGCTTCTAAATGAATACGTTTGTCAATAAAATGGAGAGGAATGCATTTATACATTTCTATTCACAATATCCCGAAGGTTTGATTCATCATCAATAGTGGGTGGAGTCATTTTCCATTTTTTATGTTCTTGTTAAATTTTTCCTGATGACGCTTTTAAAAATGAATGCTTATGAAGATGTTTTGGACATTATCCTTAGATTTTCCGATTGTTTGACACTATCTTTAGATTTGCTTTTACAACCCAATAAAAATCAACATAAATCCAAGAGTTCTTTTTGCAATGCCAGTTTTCTTAAGAAGCCAATCAAAATAGTTATGGACAGGTAATTTTTGGACGTTAACCTTTTATTTATTTATTTTTTACACTAGCTATAGATTTTTTGGAAGAACACGATACAACAAGATGCAGATAAAGGATTTTTTTTTTTACGTTTTCTCAAAAACCCTTTAAATTGGTTGATGATTTAACATATTTTGCCGCCATTATATTTGCAGTAACTCAATGGTCGTTAAGTGCGCAATGACCAATAAGTCTTTTTGTCCTCATTCAAATGATCCTTTTCTTTAGGTCGTGAGGGAGCAAAAAAAAGTAGCGTACCTGAGCTCATTATTTTTGCACATTTGCAGCATTACTGCACCCCAGAAGTCGTTCTCTACTTTTGTGGGACTTGACGTCCGAATCAGTAAAAGGCCTCAAGGTATTACCTCAATTGGGACTACCTTTTTTTGCTACAAAAAGAAGCAGCATGCCTGTGACTTTATTTCAGATAAACCAAAGTCCTGTATAAGAATGGACACAACTATAAATCTCTAAGAGCAAAGAGAACACAATTTCTGTAGTGGCCTCCGTGGTTGTTTGTTCTTTGTGTCCAGACTATTTTGGACTCTCCACCTTTCAGGAGATTCAATAAAAAGATATGAGAAGAAAGATTTAGTACGATAAAAGAAAAGTGGATACTAAGAACTCTCAAATAAAACCAACAGTGCTTTGAAATCCCCCATCTGTCACGATGCTTTTTTCCTCTCACTGGAATCATCATGCTGAACCACGTCGATGACAAATATTTGTATGCTAATGCCAGCGTTCATCTGCTGCTTGAATGAAAGGTTGTCTTCTCACAATTACCCTACACATTGGTGCAGATCAAATTTTTTTAAATGTTTTTATTTATTTAAAGATTTCCTGTAGAACCATTAAAATTGTTCACTTATGTGGATTTTTTAAGGTCATTCTTTACGGAAGCGTGTTGCATTCACTTGAAAAAAAAAAGTCCTGTTTTTCTTACAAATTTTTTTGGGGGAGCGTTGTTTTTTTAAATAATTATTTTCGCTGTTTTTTTAAATATTTTTTTTCCTGTTTTTTTTTCTCCCTGATTTTCTGAATAATCTTTCCTCCTGTTTTTCTGAATATTTTTTCAGCCTGTTTTTCTGAATATTTTTTGACAGAAAAAAAAATTCAGTAAAACTGAAAAAAAATATTCAGAAAAACTGAAAATAAAAATAAAATACTCAAAAAAACAAAGCAACCCCCAAAAAATTGTCAGAAAAAACAGGTGAATGCAATACGCTTCCGTAATTCTTCACGTTTCCTTATCAGCAAAAAAAAAAGAAAAAAAAAAGTTCTAATATTGTCTGGAAAAAAAGTAAAACATACTTTCTTGTCAGAATCACCTCATTTGGACCAGAATCCCTCGTCAGAACCCTCGGCTACTGTTTTTTATTTATTTTGTCTTTTGGGATAAAATATCCTTGCTAGTCACCGGAAGGCCTACTAGCCTGGAGTTGGAGATGATATTAGACATTTATAATTTAGTTCACACTAGAGGAAGTGTGCCCTGTGGAGTATATGTTTAGTAACACACACACACACACACACGCACACCCCCGCACACCCACGCACACACACACACCCACGCACACGCACACATACACACATTTGGTGTAAAGGGAAAAAAAGAGGAAATAATACGATCACTAATAGAGGAAATTGTTCATATTTCCCCCCTCAGGTCGGCTTCAGTGCGTAGTGAAACCCGACAGTTCCGACAGAGTGGGATGTTATTGAATTTTGGAAGAGGGTCGCGGGCGTGCGGGAGTTATTGCTCGGACCAACACGGTGAAGTAACGAAAACAGAAAGACTCTTGTTGACAGGAAAAGAAATCAAATGAAACTGGCTCGCATGCCAAGGACATTTTTGTTCACTATTAGCGTGGGCATTATGCAACAACGACAGTGCTGGTTTTCAATCTTTATTTCAATGTGGGATAACCAAAATTGAAATATCAGATGTGCTTTCACATTCCCGGGAACAGTTCCACCACTTGTGTGTCAATATCAGGGTCAAGGTTTCCAAACAACACTAAACAATGTGTTGACGTTGATGCTAAAGGACAACATAGCCGCTATCGACACTGTAAATTAGCCGAGTGTCTGTGCTCTTCTCCAGGGAATCCATACTGTCGACAGAAAAGACCTTGCTGTTTGTTGTTAGGCTAGATCAATCGGAAACGCACACACAAAAATCATTACAAACTTTCAAACACACACAAAAAAAATATATATATATATATTTTTTTACAATATCATTAGATATTTTTTAAAGAATTCCTTACAGTTGTCCTTGAGTTCTTGATGTTATGGCTTGATTTTTCCCAACAAGCTATCAAAACTAACTTAAAAAAGGATGTAGCTTTAAAAATTCTCATAGATCTGTATTTTTTTTCGACATTGTGCTTAGATTTTCCTACACAATGGTTTACATTTTTTGCATATCTGACATTTTTGACCCCGTCAGATTTATTTGAAGAAACTATAAATGGGCTGTGGTTTCAGGAGTTTCCGGCTCAATCCGTGGGCTGTCCCTTCAGGATCCTCATCTCAGATATATATATATTTTTTAATGGTGCTTAGGTTTCCCTTACCAGCCCCTTCAAAATGGGTACAGAATAAATACTTTTTAATGTTATTTTTAAGCTTCCTTAGCAACCCTTTACAAATACAATACTTACATTTTCCTTTAGAACCTCTTAAAAAGGGGCATGGCTTCAGGATCTCTTGACTTTATCTTTTTATTTCCTTTTTTTTCGGCGAGAGAGCTCAGTATTGTTCATTCGGTAATCTTACCGATCTCTCTTTTTTTCTTTTTCTTTTTCTTTTTTTGTATGTGCGTGAGTAAGTGCGGATGTGTGTGTGCATATGTGCGTGTGTGTGAGTGTGTACTCATTAATTCACTTAAAACCTATTAAAAATGCCATACCGTTCACCTAGACCGAATACTTCAGAATCCAGCTGGAGTAGTGAGGTTGTCAGGAGACCCGAGGAAGGATCAAAGAAAAGAAAGAAAAGTGAAATTCAGCACCGACCAGACATCCCCACCGGGTTACCAACCTACCAATCTCTTGGCTTTATCATTAGATTTTCTTTAAAAAAACAAAACGGATGCAGATTCATCATGACTTTCTTATATTAACTTTACAAAATAATCTTTGGTATAAGCATTCATCGATGAATGTTGTATTGCTCCACTGTTAGCGGTTTAAGTAAAAATGAAACGGTTATGTCCACCAGAATGAATTTATTTTTTATTTTTTTAAATGGTCAAGCCCAGCCGTCAGCCGTGGCGGTCTGCCGTCTTTTGATAGTGTTCGTGCTTTGGTTCTGCCGTCGTACTTAATGAAGTGTTTTTGTATGTACATAACTCATTCGATTTCTTTCACATTCCCGTTTGGGATTAATTAGGAGCTAATCAAAGTGAAAAGGCCATTTTAGCACACATTTCTCCTCATGTGGACTTTTTTTTGTAATTATGATCAGAGAGTTTTTCTTCAGATTTTCGGATCCTAACTCTAGACAGTATGTGAGCGCAGTTTTAAAATTGTACTCATTCCATGCAGGTCTGTGCAATATTTAAAGTTAGAGGCAGTCGCCATCAAGCCTGCATTCAAGCCAAGGCACGAGGGGGTATGCAACTGTTTCGGTTCTGCTGCCAGTCTCTTTCAGTTACAATCTCTCAGGACAGAACTCCTTAAGACCAACGGAATTGTTTCTGACAGGCTGCTTGGTGAAAACAACATACTGTAAAGAGGGATTTGCACTGTGTTGCTCCAGCATGCGAGCCATGTAATTTCTCCGCTTCTCTTTCTCATTTTGGCTCCAGGCAAGGTCTCCGTGAGGTTAGCCCGCCAATCTAAAGATAGCTTGCATCCCGGACCTCCTACTCCATTCACTCGCTCATGCTACAGCTACCACTGTTTATCATTTGAGTCCAGTCCGACTCCTCGCTGATTATGTAACGACTTAAGAAGTGGGTCGCAATACTTTTGGAGCAAGCCCCCCCCCCCTCCTCATCCACCCCGAAATAAAAATGACTCACAAATATCACCTCGGCTCCAATTTTATTTCTATTGCTCACTTGGCGGATATCCAGTGGTAGTTGCGCTCAATCTATAACGGAGACTTATGCAACATAGTCCATCATGGAGTGGAATAATAATAATAACGATGTCAGAATTCCTGGAGTCACGAAGCAGCCCTAAAAGGTGTGTGTCTTGGTAGTGATGCCACAACATGTTCAATGGGTGAAGAAAGGCCATTTAAAAAAACTGTAAAAAAAAAAAGAAAAAAGTATGCTTTCCTTACATGTAAAATTGGCCGCAAATGATGAATATTTATCTTAACTTCATTCTTACCTACACTCTAAAAACATCCATCATTCCATCCATTTTCTTAACTGCTTGTCCTCACAAGGGTCGCGGGGGCGCTGGAGCCTATCCCAATTAGCTTCGGGCAGTGGGCGGGGTACACCCTGAACTGGTTGTCAGCCAATCCAGGGCACACAGAGACGAACAACCATCCACACTCACATTCACACCTTTGGACAATTTGGAGTCTTCAATTAACCTGCCATGCATGTCTTTGGAATGTGGGAGGAAACCAGAGTACCCGGATAAAACCCACGCAAGCACAGGGAGAACATGCAAACTCCACCCAGGAAGGCCGAAACCCGGACTCGATCTCACGTCCTCTGCACTGGGAGGCGGACGTGCTAACCAGTTGCGTCAAAATGAACCCAATTATGGATCAAAAATGGACCAATCCACTTTATGGGTTAATTTAACGCAACTTTCTGGGTTGTTTTATACAAAATTACCCAATTTTTTGACCCAGGTAAAGGATCTGACCAATATTTATGACTTGTTTTACACTAAAAGACCAATTTCTTGACTCAAAGTAGAGGATCGGTCTATTTTTGACCCATAGTTGGGTTATTTTTGACACAACTGTTTTTAGAGTGTAAGAACCTTTTAAAACGGTATTTAGCTTCTATGACTTTTCTTTGCCATTTGGTAAGCAGTTGTGCATGCCTGTCGATTTTGTTGTGCCTCAGCCTCCCCTCCTGCATAAACAACAAACTGATCAAAGTTGCTTTCATGATTTCCAAACATGACGTTCCAAAAAAAAATTGGTTACATGTGTGCATGTGGCGTTCATTAGCTCATTACCCTCTAGGGACTAAGTGGACAGCTGCTTGTGAGTTTAGGGTTTGGTCCGAAAATGACGGGATTATAGGAAGAAATGTAGCATTTTGCAGCATGATTGGAGACCCAACAGCTTGGCTTGCTTCACATAGCCTGCGATACATGTTGCGCAACTTCCCCCGCCCACCTTCTGGGGCTCGGACTTGGCGGCGTGTACGGGTGGAGGGAATGTTGAAATGTGTGGGTCATTTTCTCACAAGTCTGGAAGCTGTCAATTTGTTGATTTCCAATGAAGATTGTAAAAACCAATTTGACAGAGGGACAAAAAGCTTCTTCATCTTAGTTTGATGGTGTGCAAGTGTGACATCGTTAGGACCGGATCTCACACAGGAAATCCCAAATATTTTTTTAAAACTAAATTTGAGAGAGAAATATCTACAAATAAAAAAGACAAAATAAGCACCAACAAGGCTAGCTTTTCTCAGGAAGTCGCTGAAAGAGGAGATGAAGGCTTGGGGCCTGTGCGTTTGTTGTCATCAACGTAATGCAAACTGAAATCTTTTAAAAAGGATTAATTTCTTCGTTATTTATCGCAGTAAATGCAACCTCCAGGGACACAAATCATAGTTGTCTTAGATTTTAGGGAGTTAGATATGAAACCAAATGACAACCCAGTTTGTATACATTTATTAGTTTATTTTCGGCAAATACAGTCTATTTTTTGTTTTTGTTTAAATAAAATCTTACACTATATGAAGTTATCCACAGGGTCAAGATTTTAAATCAGAAGTTTGAAGGATAATAGTTTGTTGAATTATTGTTCAGGTCACTGTACAAAGAAAAAAATATATTCACAAGATCATAACATTTTATTTATTACATACAGGACAATTAAAAATTTTGGTACAGATTTTAGCAAAGATCGTGGACGTTTACACACATCAGGGCTCCAGACTGCTGCCAAATGGTGGCATTTAAGCCCTAATATTTTAACCTGTGCAACTAAAATTTTCATCTGGCGGTACTTGTGCCAGCACAACCAGTACATTTGCTGATTCTTATTTATTTATTTATTTATTTAATAATTACTATTCTTACATTTTGTTGTTGTTGCTGACAAACTTCTTATTCACGCTTCGGCTATTTTATCAGCTATATAGTGAAAGTGGGTGGAAGGAATAGTCACTTTACAAGTCAATTTACAGTGTGTCCTCCTAAATCTACTTGCACCCATAAAATAATAGGTTATGTGCCACTGTGATCCTAGTAAAAAAATAATAAAAAAGATTAAATAAAAATAAAGTTAGACTGGAGCCCTTCACATGATTTGCTTTCATGGACAACTGTGTCACCTGAACACCACACTGCATCCACATTTTTCCATTTATTAAAACAACACATTTCTAAATATGTAGCACTTCGTGTTAGCCATGCATTCACTTGATACATGCATTAAAACAATATTGTGATTTAAGGGAATACTTGACTCATCGAGCCATGCTCATCAGTAAAGATAATATTTTGTCCAGAATTAATAACAATACAATTAATACTTTTAAAAATACATTTTGCCACTTGCTGTCGACTGAAGATGACATCGCTGTGCTAAGGAAATAGGTAACGACCAATCACGGCTCACCTGTTTGCATGATTGGTCGTTACCTGTTTCCTTCTGTCGACAAGTTGCAAAATGTGTTTTTAAAGGTATTAATTGTTCATGAAAATTAATGAATTTATCAACAAAATATTATCTTCTTACTGTTGAAAATTGCTCATTGTGTCGCCAGCTGTCAAGCAACAACAACATAGGTAATGATGATTTTTGAGAGATTGCTTTCATAATAGGGGCAAAAATGTGTGAATGCGGACAAAGAACATCATAATACAACATTAAGAGCTATAATATACAACAGCATGCAACATATACAAAGAAAATGAGAAGATTTGTGAGTATAAAATAATTTTATACTCACGTTTCACATGAGAATGTGTAAATCCCGATCCAAGACTCCATGCCGGTTCTTCCTTCCGCTTTGCTACTAGCATGATAACACCTGTTGCTAAACAATTAGCACGGCGTACGAACGCGTCGGTTTGTTTGTTTGCTGCCGGTAAGTGACGTAAATCCTGTTTTGTTGTACACGTGTTTAATTAAAATAAATACATACTGTCATTGTTTTGCGGGCGCTTTTGTCACAGCCTCTTCTGTACTCGACTGATACTCATACTTTTAAATGCAAATGGGAGTAAAGACAGTAAATGTTTGACAGGCCTGGACAAAGCCACCAGCACAAACTATTTTACGCAGTTTTTATTATGTTTAGTATATTATTATGTGTAATAGTAACTTGTTTGGTTGAGCTAAATTTTGTTTGGTTTTCCAAAATGTAGTGTCATTCAACGATTAAGCTGCAGGTGGCAGTAGTGATTCAGAAATAGCTGCGCCAACGGCCGCCATACTTGACGTTGACGGTAGGTTGGAGGAGACAAAACAAGTGAGATTTTCGCGATTGTGATATAGCATGTTCAAATTTACATTCATGATGTAAAACAATAATGACAGTAGATGTTTATATTTTATGTATACATGTATTTATATATTTTATTTATCACAGTATTGGAAGACATTTGGGCTTCGGAATTCTTGCAAAAAACAAACAAAAAAACTTTACTTTTCTGATGCTCTGCTACATCTTCATCAATAATAGGTAATATCCGATCAAAGGTTTGATCAGCTCATCCTACAGGTCAATGGCATCTATACAATATTCAACTACAGCCCTGTAGTGCAACTCTGTCACTCTAAGAGTTGCAATCCCGGACGAATGTTAGCTTTTGCTCATGTGTAGGAGTTAAGTAAAGAGAAAAGACAAGACAAAAGTGGCATTTTAGAGTGTACTCCAGAAAACAACTATTTTCAACGATTTTTTTTCTCCTAGCTTTTTTTTGGTCTCAGAACAAGTAAATGTACTCAGAAACTCCATGTTTTAGTGTTTTGTGTGTGGATTATTTAAAATTTAAAGGGTGACATGTAAAATGCCCTCCAATTCTGCAATGGCTCATTATTAACTAATGCCCACTATCAATGGCACCTCCTGTCTTTTCTTCAATGTCCATAAACCACCAGGTAACACGCAAACGAATACATTTTAATATTAAGTAAGCACATGCATAACATTTATAGTCTTTTGAATTTACCACTCTAGCTTGCCCTCGTGTGGTGTGAGTGGGAAAAGCTCTCTCTCACTTTCTCTCCTCACTTACACACACAGGCTCTTTCTCTCTCCCTCCAAGCCCATGAGCTGTGTGAGTGCCTGCCTGTGTGTTTGTGTGTGTGTGCGCACTGGTGTAAATCTGACAGCGCACAGCGGCTGCGTTTCCTCGGGAAAAGCGTGTTTTGCTCCCTGCCCGTCTTCTGCTTGGCGCTCTCATCCAGACAGTGCTAAAGAGAGCAGGTACCATGTGTCCGATGCGCCTATACATATAAATAGATTTTTACTTTTCCCCCCTGATCATCCCATGATGTTGGACTTTTTGATGATGGCTAATGGATTTCTTCTCTTACAGTTTCAAAAAGAAAAAGGAAAAAAAAGACAAACACATTTTTGGAATAAGAAACGCATTGCTGTTTTCTGACTTGGATGAAAGAGACTCCTCTGGAATTTCCTCAGGAATTAATCCTTCAAGCCCTGGTAAGTAAGACCTTTTGGATGCGCTGATGGCGAGAGAATTCCAACCTTGATCGTGCCAACTCCATCTCCCTAACCGCTTTCTCTCTCTCTTTCAAACGCAGGTGCTTTACCGTTCAACCGCTCCGGCGTGTATAGTAAGTGAACACTTTTCTCTGCGTCTTGTCATGTGCGGTGAAGTTGGGATGCGCGATGTTCCGCCATGCACATCCCTCATCATTTATACATCGCTTATGCCACACGCTGTGCTCCGTCAACTGCTGATGAATTAAAAAAAAAAGCAGGATGCAGCAACTGCAGCATCTTAATGGGGGCATGCTGAAAAAAGTTTTTTTTTTTTGACACTTAGTGACTTATTTGAAGCTCCAAAAGGGTAACTGTGGTGTTAAAAGTGGAGATCGTAATGGCAAAGTTGATGATGAACGTGGGGAATGAGAGTATGTGTTGTGATAGGGTGCTGAATGAGTGCCGGCAACTTGCGTGCCTACTGCTGCAAGGAAGTAAACAACACGCACACACTGACACCCGAGGTAGCTTTTTCCTCCATTAACCGTAGCACCTGTTTGTTGCCTTTTATGGCGTGAAAATGACAAAAGACAACAAAACTCCTTTTATTTTTCCTTGCCTGTTTCAAATGTGCCTTTCGGGGCGCTACTTGCTGTCAACTAAAAATGACATCACAGGTGCTCTAGGCTCAGGTAACAACCAATCATGGCTCAACTGTTTTCAGGGCTTGGTCATGTGACGTTTGCGAACGGAGCCATGATTGGTCGCTACCCGGGCCTTGAGCACACATGATGTCATTTTCAGTCGACAGCAAGTGGCAAAATGTGTTTTTAAAGGTATTCATTGTACATGAAAAATAATGAAATTAGCAAATTAATTATAGCGAAAATATTAACTTCTTACTCTTGAATTTAAAAAAAAATCCCTTTAAACGGATGTATCTTCGCAGCTCACACGTATGTTTAGTCATATAAAAGATGATGGACAAAGTAGGTCGTGCAAGTGATAATCAGTTGACAATTTTTAATCATGAGTTCTTATTAACACTCTTCTCCGTAGAGTGTCAAATTGACAGGACATTTATTTTCACTTTACAGGAACTTAAAGCACTGTACAGTACTTGACTCTCTCAGAGAATACCATGAGATGTCATTGCATCATTGAATTTCCCAAAAAGTATCCGTTCAAGAGTCAAATCATGACTGACATTTCAACTTTCCTCCCTGGCAGTGGAGTTCATATTTCAACATACGCTGACAAACTTTCTGCCTTTATTTCCCCTCTTTGCTGGATTTGATTTAAACGTAACTCTCAAGCCCTTCTTTTGAACAATGTAACCGCGAGGACCACCTTGATGGAGGTCCACGGCTTAGGGATCCAAGCATCCCAGCGCCGTTGGGATGCTTTTATAATGAGGCTGCACAGTCAGATAATTAGATAAACCTGGCACGGTCATTTTTTCAGGAAGCCGTTGATCTGTCCTAAAATAACGTGTCTGTGCCTGCCAAAGTGAACAAAGACAAAAAACACACTGCCGCTCATCTCATGGTGTTCCATTTATTTATTTATTTATTTATTTTGCCAACATGTGTGGCTGCCAAATAAAAGGCCTTCCTCCAGTTTTTGGAAGAGAGGAAAAAAAAGCATTGTGCCCCATAGTCTGCCTAGCAACACGTTTCTATGGAAAAGGTTTTGCAAGGCATGCTTGCCTTGGAAATTCTTTTAAGATAATATATGCAGAGTAGTGCTAATGAAATTAATGCAAATTAATACATCTGTTGGTGCATTTTTTTTTTAATGGCCCGGCAAAGGAGGGTAAGGTTAGTTTGCCATCTGAACAGCCTGATGGGTGTGTCTACCGTTATGGTTTCTATATAATACAGAGTTAATGCTTCTGAATTTAATGTGATTAAAAACAGTTGCATGTTTTTGTATTTAACTTATTTAAATGTCCTGTTCTTATTTTTATGCGGGTTAACCGATAGTTTGTCACCAATATGTGTGTTTTATATTTAATACAGAGTGGTGGTTTCATTGACAAAATTTTTAAATTGACCTGCTTGCAATACCGCTACATGAATTCTGCCCAGCAACAACTTCAAATTCAAGTAGTTGTGTGTTCATTACGTGAAAAAAAAGTATGTTTAAGGCCCGCTAATTATTCCCCTAAAAACGCTACGATGGATGTCATACAATATTTAACGTCCAGGTGCCTCCTTGTTTAGTCCTACTGACGCTTTTAGTGTGACAAATGTGTATGAGAAACCTTTTTTCCCCCGCAAATCTCTAAAAATGCTGCGCCCGACGAAAGCGGCTCACCTGCACTGTTTACTTGTGTGGCTCTACTCGTAAATCAGACGCTTGTTAAGTTGCGCTACGACAATGTTTGCCTTCCGCAGGAGACGTGAACGCTATTAAGCTTGATCTATGTGATCCAGCCGCCGACTTCTCCCCAATTAAAGGACCCTTTCTTGTATTCCGGCCAGTGAGTGCAATGCATATGCTGCTTCTCTCTCGCTATATAAATTCCGCCGCTGCTCTGACGGGTATGAAGGCAGCGAGGGGTAAGGCCTCTCTCTGCACAGCTCGAAGCCTGGAACCGAACAAGAGAAATCAATTTGACTCTACTCGGTTAGCATCTAAGGGAATAGGAGCATGGAAAATGATTTCAGAGAATCCGAGCATTCTGGGGGAATAAAAGCGACGCAAGCAGACGGGAAAGTGAGTGTGTGCACAGTCAGATAAAGCAGGATCTGGAATGTCCATTTTAAATCAAGACACAGACTTTCTTCTTTGGGAGATCCTGGCTCAATGTATAACTGGGAAATTAGGGCATTGTTGTTTATAACAGAAATCTCCTTCTATTCAAAGGATGTCGGGCCATATTCTCCCATTCGTATGTTCTTTTATATGCGCCGGGGTTTGAGAACTTTTCATCGACATGTATTCTCCCGACCAGACGTTTGACACACACACACGCACGTACGCCGGCAATGGAAATGGAAACGTGGATCTTTCTGGATACTCTGGAATGTAATTTCAGTCAGTAGAAAAGATAAAACACAATTTTGAAAATACTTGATGTAGCAGATGTGTAATCGGCCAGTTGGGGTGTGTGGGCCGATATGGCTACGTTAACACTTAGAGAGAGATTTCGTTTTTTTCATTCGACAATATTCTTCCGACAGTAAATATCATTGCAAAACCGTCGTAATCACCTACTCACGGCCCCTTTTATCAACTCAATAAAAGATGAATTTTTTATTCAGTCTCTGTGGCCAGGCTCTACGGTACCCACCCGAAAGCTCTCATAGTGGCAGCCGTTGAGCATTCAGAAAGAAGCAGCCCTTGACAGTTGTTTCACTGATCAACTTGAAATAGGCGGATAAGTCTATAAGAACAGGTCACACAGGACTCGTGCCCAGAATTGGACAGAAAGTTGGCCATTTCGTTTATAGCAGCCATTTTGAGCAAATTACAGTGCTCACACGTTGACAAACTGACTACAAGAAATTCTTGCAAATATATGATCGGTAAGAGGTCTCACCCTAACCCCTTGGATTGGATTAGATTTTTAATGATCAGTTTGTCCCATGAATTGACCAATAGCTTCACTGTCATGCTGGTGGTCAAGATTTTCCTCAGCATGTTTCATCTGCAGTGTTGATCAAAATTTGTGATGGATAACAAATTGAGGGATTAATGATGATAATGACGTTTTTTTTTTTTTTTTTTTTACCATCAGAATATGACAGAAAACGGAAAGGCTGATTGTGGAGTGACAGTAATGGGAGATGGGATTTCTATTTTTTTAAGGCTTAGAACATTGCAATCCCCCCCTAATCCTGTGTGTACAGTGAGCTGAAAGTGAGCACACATGTAAACACCCCCATCTCCTTTTCAGCCAGCCCTGCCGGTGCTTCGGCGCTCAGCATCATGGGAGAATAACAATGAGGGATTGTGGGAGAGCGGGGATCAGTCTCCCTTGCGACGCTTAGGCCATACTGGGCTCGTCTTTATCTAACACCCTGGCTTCCAGAGCTCAGTTCTGCTAGTTTGGAGCTGACAGACCAACGGTACTGAGGAGGAGCGTCTTGGTTCTCCAAACACCCTTCCCCTTCTGCTCTTGTTACATGGCATGCCTTGTCATCTAATTTCGCACCACTTGTCGAATTCGCAGCATGGCCCTCTTCCGCTTCATGTTCCAACAAGGGGCAGGCTGGGATCTGTCAAAACCTTTGAGCACACCGTGCACAGTCCCTCTTGAAATTGCTTTGTTCCGTCTTTTCCTTTTTATTCCGACGAGTAAATCCACTTTCTGAGGTCTCAGATCCTCACCAAATATCCCAGACATACATATGTAAGTAAAATTATGTCTTTTAGGTGTGCTGGACAAGAATCGCTCATTTGAAAGACCTTTTTGGCTATTTAAGCTTTCTTTCGATTGCTTCCAAATTTGAACTGCCTGTACAAAATAAAGCACAGAATCTACACAGCAGCAACTAATATTGACATGCAATGTGTAAAATAAATACAGGTAGTCTGCGAGTGTTGTAGGCATGCACTCATTCAAGGTGGTGTAAATTTGTTATTCTGGATGAAAATTTTCTAAAATAGTCCCTAAAGAGTTATGCATATATTGTAGATTTAAAAAAAGAAAAGTGCCCTTCAATTGTAAGGCTTATACATGCAGTTAAATCTTAGCATAGCATCGCAACAGCCCTGGATAAAGGCCTCTAAAGAGTCTGGAAGGATCACGTTCCCCCAAAGGAATACCGTTAAAAGGGGAATGTGGGAATACCTAAGATGATAGCAACATAATACCTAAATAAACTGACAGGGGAAAGAGAGGGGGGGGAAAGAAGATGAATGTGCCACAGCATTCCTGTACAAATAACTTGGATCGATGTTAAAATTTAATTTGACGCAAAGAGCCTTTAGGCAAAGTGCAATTCACGTCTTTTAGTTCCCCCCTGGGCACGCCATTCGGGTTGGCAGGAGATGGACAGATGACCAAGCTTTATGGAAAAAGGTAGCAGTCGTTACGCCTCCCGGGGAAAGGGAACACCTTGCTTTCGCTCCTAATGTTCCTCCCCCCTTTGATTGGCTAATATGGTTAGTGCCATGTGTCCCTTATTGGATCATATCAAAGGTCAGAGGAGTCCTGCAGACGAATCAATCTCTCCGTCTGAGGAAGCGTGGAATTGAGGGTGAGACAATCCATCTAGTCGGAATGGAAGTGGGCGGGGAGATGGGCGGGGGGTGTATTGGGGGTGATGGCAGTCAGTGAGGAAGGTGAGATTGAGCTGTTGTCTTGGGGAATGTGATATCCTTTGAGAGTTAGTGTTATTTTTTTGCAAGTGTGGGAACGATCCGGCTTATTAACATGGCACCAGGCAGACATGATCTGTTAATGTGGTGCATTGGATTTTACACTAACTTAGTCAATAAGTATGTGTGTAAATAGAGATTTCAATTTACAGGATATACTTGTGACATTTTTCTTTGGTGTGTATTCTAATATAAAATGCCTTGTCTCAGTAAAGTTTGAGAAATGCTTTTAGACAGATGGGCGACACAAAACAAAAGTTTAGACCTTCTGCGACAAATTTGCTTTGACAAAGTACCAATAAATTTAGATACAGGAACACCTCAGCAATAGCAGCGTTAAGGGCCAGTAATCCACGGCCAGCGTTTATTGGTGGCTAAATCATGCAGCAATCCGTTTAATATGGTCCCTCTAAGTGTGCAATTAGTTCAATTAGCGTTGACCTCTCAGGTCGCCCCACATTAAATAAAACCCACTAGTATATTTACTCCATTAAGATTATAAGTCACTGTTTTAACAACTCACCGGTGGCCTACCCTGCAGACACGGTTGCAAAGGTTCAGCGTGAGCTAATGTTTGCTTAGGCAATGAGATCTGGTGGCACCATTACTCCGGGCAAAACGAGACGGGAAAGAAAAAGTACATGCGAGAGAGCGCCTCTTCTTGTGGACAATGAGCTCACACTTCATTTGAAAATGATCAAATGGTATTTCGACTTGAACATCCGCTCGCCCGCTCCAGGCAGCCGTGCTAATTGCAGACAGTCAGTGAAACATATCTGACTTGGATAGAGTGAGAGGAAAAAAAAAGAAAGAAAAGCCTGCAATGGGAGTCAAAGCCGCCTTAGGCCTGAGCCAAAGTGTTTTAAATGGATTACACTAGTGTGTCATTGCGATTACACGCTCCTCGCAGGGACCACCACGACATGAATTGAAGTTTATGGCGTTACGGTGCATCTTTCCATTAATTTTTTTTCACCCTCTAATCTGCAATAAGTAAAAGAAAACCAGTTAAATAAACAAAGTACCTATTCTCTGGTAAAGATGGCAGTAATAATTGATTGTGCGAAATTGGTTGTGATTTAATCTTGTTTTAAAGTGATATTATTTCAACTAATTTTGCACCAGTTATTTTTATGTATGTACTCACAGGGCCATATTCTTACATGCATGCAAGAATGAGAAAGCACTTGTGGCTGTGCAGATTGTCGCATCCACTTAAGTCCGTCAATTAAGCACCTTCATGCCAGGTATTCTAGGTGGATCAACGCTAAAATGTGGCCATTCCCTGCCAAATTTGGCCTTGCATGCATTCTCTTGTCATCTAAGTACTTTTCCAAAAACGCGCTTCAGACTGTAGAAATTACGGGTGCACTGATCACAATTTGCTGGCTGATCACGACCCTTGATCTTCAAGAAGTTTCACATGTCCATCCGGATTTTTGCCAATCACGACTTTTTTTCTTCTCCACAACAACCAACTTCAATGTTCCAATGTGACTTTTTCAGACTTTCGAGGAGGGAGATAAGATCGGTGGATGAGATTCGTTTTATTTTATGAGATCGGCCAATCACTAATTTCCCCAAAATTATGGAAATCGGGGCTAATCTCGATTCTAGCCGACCAATCAGTGACACTAGAAAGTGTTTTATTCTTTCTTAAAAAATAAAATAAAATCATAGCATTATTATGCAGTATGCTTAAGTCATTCACTCCCAGCCATTTTCACTGAAGCAACCCCCTTCCCTACCGTGTGTTCATTTCATTTCACATTTCATCTTTCATCAGGGGAAAAAAATTGTATATTTGGATCTGTTTCATCAATATTCGCATTCCTGGTGAAAACATTGGCAAAAAGAGCAACATGACCTTGGCTGATCTCTTATACTCTGCTGCCACCTGCTGGCTGATTTTTGTAATAAGTTATAACTACCATTGCTTTAAGCCACCTCTTCATTTCAGAAGCTGCATCATAACCTTCTATATGCTCTTGTATAAATCAATTTTTGGGAGTGAAGGACATATTAAAAACCATGTTTACACATTTTTGGGTTTGAATGAGTTAACATTGGCATACACTTGAATTGAAATATACAGTCGAACATGAAATATGTTGACACACTACATTTACTGACCAGAGCTTAAGAGTTCAAGAATCTGCTGTAAATCAGGGGCCGAACCACTGCACATTGCTGCATAGACAGACTGAACAAAAAATATTAGGGATGGGTGAGTACAGGTACCATGTATTGGTATGGGGCCCATACCTGACCTTATTTCAAGGTATCGGTAATCGTGACGGTGGCCAATGCAAATATTGCCTGCCCTCTTGTGTCCATTTTACAATCAGGAACTCGAAATTAGAAGAATAGAAAATTGCTATTGATTTCATGCAGTTTTAAGAAACAATACTATATACGGCTTGGTATGATGGAGAGTAAGTGCAGCACTGGAAACTCCGCCCACCAATGAGCCACGACCATGAGAACATGGCCCATAGCACAAATGTGCCACCATCGCATTCAAGGCCATCCCTGAGCTTCTCCTCCTCGAGAGCCGGGTCTTAAAGGCCTTTCCGGGCTTCAATATCAGCGGACACGACCCTAATCACAGCACTTGTGCTGATGAGAATATGATCTTAACACAATGACCATTGTGAGCGCAGCGCAAATTAGCTCGTGGGCAGCAGGGGGACAACGTATTTACGCTCTTCTTAGCCATCCCCTCCTCGGGCTGCTATTAATCTTGCAGACCGAAAGAAATGAATTCATGCACAGAGGGATTTGTAGGGCTACGGATATGGATTACATTGTCTAACGTTTGAATTGGACTCCGAATGTATTTCCAGTGGAGTGAGATTAAATTCATCTGATGAGCGTATCTTCATTGCTCATGTCACAACTACCCATGTATACCCATAGGAACCCAATAATTTTGTGCAAATTCAGATAAAATAGGGGTATTCATGTGTATGCGTCATAATGGAACTCTAACTGCAATGTCTGACTCTCTGCTATGCGGGACAACAATAGCTTGTATTGTTTATACTTTTATGCCGTTGGGGTGGAAAGACGGACAGATTTTTACAATTTCCTGTGAAGATGCCTACAGCAATGATGAAGGAACTGGAGGAATTTCTAGTTGTGTCCAGCATGGAACAGCAATCCACTTTATTCTTAATGTCTGATGATGTCAGTTTTACTTCATTCGTCATGAACCTTAAATTGCCGTGCTAATTTACAATGGACACAAAATAAAACAGCTGCCGGAATTTTGGTTCCTACATAACAACAATAGTTGTCCATAGTCTTCATGTATCTAGTATCTATCTGTCTGTCTGTCTGTCTTTCTCTGTCTCTCTGTCTCTTTGTCTGTCCCTGCCTGCCTGCCTGCCTGTCTCTCTCTCTCTCTCTCTCTCTCTCTCTCTCTCTCTCTCTCTCTCTCTCTCTCTCTCTCTCTCTTTTCACAACAAGCTGAAAAACCTTGTGGCCTCAAACATACTTTGTACTTGAATGCTATTTGAATAACTTGATGTTGTCCTTTTAACTTCACATTCCTTAAGAAGTGGTTGTACTAAAATATATTTTTAATGGTGTTTGGACACTGGATGTTTATTTTTTCTATTAATCTTTTATTGGATTACTGTATGTACAATATATAAAACATTTTGTTAAAATAATAAAAATACCCTGTCGGGATTTTTTTTGCCCAGATCACACAATGCTCTTTTGTCAAGTAGCCTGCTTTATTTCCCCATTATTATTATTTTTTTTTTTTTTGGTTGAAAAACGGGTTTCCTCTTTTTAAATTTCAATGGAATTTCTGGCATGGCATAGCAGTGTCCTACATGTGGCAACACTCTCCCCTATTCTTCATTTCTATGAGCTAGAATTAGTGTATTACCAATGTATTGATAATTCTCCAGTAACCACAAAGTAGTTTGCAAACTACCACACGGACTAAGTGAACGGAAATGACACACTTTCCGCTGACATCTTCATTTTCTCCCAGAGTGGTCCAACTTTGACAAGTTCCAAGCCAATGAAGAAAATACATGGGGCTCGACAAGCTGCGTTCTCTGTCGCGTCAGAGAAAACGTGCAAATCTCTCGCTGCATTTTCACGCTGCGTCGCTTCCACACGTCTTTCTCCTCGAAGCGGCTCGTTTGGCTCAAGCACATGACATACGGCAAGCATCGCGTTGTAAGGGGCGGGCAGGACGTAACATCCGGCATTTGGCGTGGAGCTTGCTGTTTATCCCAGTGGGCAAATGAATTTTTCATAAACTGGCCCCGAGAGCTTCATAAACGGCGAGTGAAAATGAGTGAGGCGACGGGATGGAAGTGCGGGTGTTTTGTGTCGACGAGGATTCACAGACACCTGGGAACGGCGAGCGGCTGCCGCCCTGCCTCATTCATGGCTGACCCCGATATCCATTTAGCCCTACTTTATAATTACCATAAAACGTGGCCTGTGTTTAAAAATAAAACGGCAGTATGGGCCGGTTCTTCCATTAGAGCCTGTTTTTACTGGAAGGGGCCAAGCGTGTCCCTCGGGTGGGGCTGAACCGCTCTCCCTGTCCTCCGCAGTCTCTCCGCAATCAAGGACTGGGCTTAAGTGGATGGCTACGCTGATGCTGATGTTGGCCAAATGGTTATTCATGGCAGCGTTGGAGAGATAATACAAGTTGAGTGTTTTCTCACAGAGAGAGCATCCTTGAGAGATAAAAGCTTTTGTAACGCTTGTGCTGTTGCCAATATGGGGTGAAAGATGCGTGCCACTGATTCAATAGTTCTGTTTGCCGCTCGTTCTGTTGACAGTCTGTCGGTCTTTGAGCGTTATAGAGGTGTTCTATGCAGGGTGGTGGCAAAGTAGGTATACTGGTTAATTTTCATGGGAAGTTAAGATGGGGAATTTTGGAAATATTCCAAATTGTAAACATTTGGGAAAGATTGTGAGTTTGTCAGAAATAACTGGGAAATGAGTAAATATTAATATTTTGTTTTGTCAAGAGCGGACCTCCACGCAAAATAATTAGTTTATTTATATATTTTTGGACGCAACTGAAGAGTCATTGTTTTCACTTAAGAATTCTAAATGGAACACACCCCTGTTGGTTTTTATGACTGGAATACGGAAAAGCAAAGTCTTATTGTCATTTATAAAACCAACAAACATTGTTTTTATGACATTTAATCACTTGGGAACATTGGTCCATTGCAATTTAAGTATACAATTTCAAATATGTGAAACTTTGTTGATGTCGTATGGGTGTTTTAGGTCTTTCCAAGGCAGCACGAGAGATAACAAAAAAAAACACCCCAAAAACCCTACAAACTCTGTGTCTTATACTGGGAGAGTTTTTGAGTCTCCATTTGTGCCCATCTTGTTTTCAGCATGGTGCTAATAGTAAGTCCAATGGAATAAATTGCCCACGATTGGTGACCCAACTGGTTTAAGCAGCCATCCCGATTAGCTGCCTGCGCAAAACTGCCTTCAAGTGAAGAGATTAGAATGTAAAAACTACTTCCACAGGAACTCAGGAAAGGCGGGTTGAAGGGGGGGTTGTCATAATATATGCAGGGAAGGTGGGTGGGGAGCTTGCAAATCTATTAGGAGCATTATGACAGGCGATCAATGTTGCTTCTTTATTCCCAATGATGCTCTGAAACAAATACACTCATTAGTGTTAATGCCACTCTGATATAAATTGCTTTATTTTTAGCCTTGCTGCTCACTGACTCGATATAGTGGGAGGAAAAAGAACTATCTGGGATTTGCGGGGGACTATTTCATCAATTACCACCTTGACTTTCTGGCTGTGTCATTGGTGGGAATTGTACTCATAGGAGATGCTTTTCCACAGGCCGACAATAATTGCACTGCTGCGCTGCAACAAATGACAGCGAGCACCTACACCCCCCCCATCCCCCCTCCCCCCAAAACCCCAAAACCTTGCTTGGCTCCCATGACAAATGGTCTGACGCCACACCTTCCGACTGGAAAAAAGCACGGGACAACATTCTGCTGCCGGTTGGGTTACACGGAGCATTTTTCCAGATCGATATCAGTCTGACAATGGCCATGTCTTTGTTCATGCCTCAAGCGCGCCTGCGGCATTCTCACACCTTCAAATTCCTCACCCTAATAGGGGAAATGCAAAGACACACGCATATTCACATGGATTCTATTGATACCAATCATGATTAACATGTTGTCTTACCTATGCTCATAGATATCCGGTATACTTTATTCATCCTACACAGTAAATTTCGTAGAGTAAATTTGACTCTATTGACCTTTTGCACCGACGTCACGTGATCACGTGACTGCCCTATGACGGACGGCGGAATGAAATGATTGTTGAATGAAAGTGGACATGACCCGTAGCGACTTAGTGACTTAGCGACTAATATTTTACAAATGAAAAGTTATTATTTCCCATACAACTATGGAATCTAGTACTTAAACCGAAGTTCACCTGTCAGTTGAAGTTGCACATTTAGTCGGGATTCATAGAGCGCGATATTTACTTAAGTTGGAGATCGCCAGTTTGAAAACAGCCCCTTACCTTCTGTCGCCTGCTGTTTTTACTAAGTTAATCAAATCGCCGACTTCGCTGAAATTCACAATGCACAACCTCTATCATTATGTAATCAATGCCGGTGTCTAAACGGCCTCTCCTCTTTACACCGGAGCTGATTTAAAAGCTTGTCATTGGCGGTCTCTGGGACGAGATGCTACGCTCACACCGGAGGGCAATATACCTTGTAATGCAAAGGTAAAACTTGTTGATCATGCTAACTGACTTCCGTTCTATATTGAAACGCTGTGATGATGTTATGTTGACCAGCATAAAAAAAAAAAAACTAGTAGTAGCAAGCTATGCAGTCATTTCATGAATATGATTCCGGTCGGCTACAGAGTGAAAAAAAACGGTCAAATGCACTTAATAGTTTTGAAGAAGATACATTTTAAAACTAAGATGTGTGTACGTGCAGTTAGAGTAGACCCTAACTATCTGGCTCCTTAATGTGATTTGAAACACGTAATTCGACACCTCTGTTATTAGAGTCTACGTTTACTAGTAAAATGGATGAACCTTTATCTACTAACCTCGCAAAAAATGATCGCTACAAATCCGTGAATACTTTGTGGGCTGCCAGTCCTTTCTGTTGATTGCTGCTATCCATCGACGTATTCATTAGTACGTATGCGATAAAAAAAGCAATATTTGGTTTACTCCCTTGTCTATTTGTACAACCGACCGCACAGCAAGATATGACCATTTTATGAGATCATTGATTAGATGAAGGACTTTACGCTGTACGAGATTCAATGATTACAATGCAGGCAAGTAGTTCGTTTTGCCGTTCCCATGGGGGCGGTGACGTCACACGCAAAAGGTCAATAGAGTGGGACCAAATAGACTCAGTTTTAGAGTAATACTTGGAAGAGAGTAAAATAAAGAATTGAACAAAAAAAGTCACTCAAGGTTTGAGGAACGGACTCACGACCTTCAGCTTGGGAGACAGCCGATCTACTCCCTGAGCCACGCAGCTACTGCTGTGTGTTAGTATATCACTCGTGTCAGCTGGAATCTTCGTAACTCCAAGAGACCAAAAACAATGTTTTCAACAATCCTTGTTGGAATGCCTGACCCTTCACACACAATTTTGAAAGGATTTTTGTACTTGTACATGCACTCTGGCTCCCCGCTGCCCCTTCCCTCGGCAGCTCCTGCAGCACCATTATAAAAATGGTTTTGGCTGCTAAGAATGCCAGGCTTTTCTAATGTTAGCGAGTGCGCCCAGTGTCGCACGCCATCAGAGGCCGGTTGGGGATGCGCAGGCTGAAATTAAGCTGAAAGAAAGAGCCATTAGTTGAGAAACGGGAGCAAAGAGGAAGGAATATATTTCAGCGGGTTATGAATTATTCAGCTCTCTCCTAAGACGAGTATGCAAACACATTATTGATGCTTTTGTGCTCGCATATCCTCAGTCTAGACATTTTCTCCCAATGTTTCACTTGCATGTGCAAGATGATTATCTACTCTTTAAAAAAAATAACAGTTTGTATTCACTGTTGATGACCTGAAACACAGAACTCCGGCACGGTGATCAAAAAAGAAACGAATGAAACTTTAATGCTTTTGCTTAACATTTAAAATGTGAACTCCTCAGCATGCAGAATTGTCGTGAACTCTACCCATACTTGGAATCAGACTTCACCTTCAACTTTGCAGTCATATTGTGACTTATGCAGATTACTTTGGTCGTTATACTTTAATTGGATGTTATACACTTTATTATAACCCTTGGAAAGTTAATCTAAGAAACACTCGTGGAAAAACATGTAGCTGGTGAACCTAATCATTATATTCATTTAACCACATTTTCCCCGATTGGTTGGTCATGTGACTTATTTTATTATTCACTCATGCATTGGTTAGTCTACTTGTCATTCATTAAACTAGGACGTGTGGCATAGGTCGGTCACGTTTGTTACAATGGTCAATCAGTCAGTAAATCAAACTTTGTTTATAAAACACTTGTACAATAAAATGCAACACAAAGGTTTTCACCTCATAACCCACCCCCCCCCCCCCCCCCCCCCCCCCCCCCATCCACGCACAATCAGTCTCGTTGACAATCATTGCACGCACCAGTGATCGGATGGTGGAGTACTCATTTGTCATACAAACAGTGGTGCCAATCATTATATCAGGCACCAGTGATTGATCGGTCATTGGGATTGTTATTCATTCAATCATTGATCAGTCAACATGTCAATCAATAAATGCAGCACCAGCGATAGGTCGGTCATGACTCTTTCATGCTGCCGTTGGTCAGTCTATTATTCTAATGTTCAGTATTCCCTCAGGAGAATATTTTCACATATTACTACTAATAAAATAAAACAGGCTTTTGAGAAATGCATAATTCAGCAGTAAAAATGGCAAAATTAATCAATGGCAAAAATAACAAATACACCGTCTAATGGCCATTGTTTCCTCCACTGAAGCGTAATCATTCTAATCTGAAGTGCTGTATAATCCAATCAAGACTAAATATGTATACAGGGTAGATAATTTTAGCACTCATGTACTCCTGTTTTCCGTCTTTTTCATATTCCTCCTCATCGGAACATAACCACAAAATGCAGGGTTCCGGCCCCTCCTGGCACAGAATATAAATTTTTACCCGATTTCAGCAGCATTTGAGGTTATTGCACCAGGAGAAAAGCCGGTGGCGCTGTTATCACGAGCTTTAATGCCGCCTTTCCCTGTTGAGCCCTTTGGGGTCCCAATTTCATCAGCTATATTACACCCCTCATTACCTTCAAAAAAAGGGGAAAACGGTTGAAGACATTGCTCTTTATGAACTTTGTTGGCCCTGAGCATGAATACTGGGCTTTTTTTTTTTGGTGTATTTTTACTGTCCATCCCTCTCCCAGTCATTTGAATGGGAAGCTTGGAACATTAATGTCTTATTGGATTTGTGAGCATGAATTAATAATGTCCTTTCAATTGGCAAATCTGCAGGGGTTTTTTCCCTCAATAAATATCTCCCGCCATATTGGAAGTGTGCTTTAAGAGAAGACCTGTAATTAGGGGTGGGGTTAAATTATTTATATTTTTTATGTTGGAAATTAACATTTTATCTTCATTATGATTGACTTGGATATATTTTTTGTTTTAATTTATACAGTTTTTCATATTACTCCTTATTACATTACCTTCTTTTTCAGCATAGTTTTTTTTATTGACAGCTATTTTAGAGGAGAAAACCAAACTTTTTGGGGGAAAAAAGCAGAGCAGTGACTTTGATACTAACATTTTTATCTTTTGAGACACCTCAAACTAAAAGAGAACAAAAACAAGTCTGAGAGAGATTTTGATGGCAATGATGATGCAATAGTAGGTCTATGTCAAGACTACGACACCATGTGAGTCATTGTTCATTCAAGCATTGGCTGAGTTACAAGTTAGTAGATCTTTATAAATGCTTGGAGACACATTGCTGCATAACAACTGTACGTTAATGCCATGTTTTCTCCTCCTCGTCAATCGTTCTCACTTGTCATTGTTCGCATTGTCACACAGCTTCAAAATACCTCATTAATTCTAGAATTCCAAATGCTAATTACCCATGCTCAGGCAAAATCCTCACCTCCTGGTGTGCCTCTAGCCAAACAAATACACAAAACAAATGCACAGTAAATAATATTCTTGCCTCTTTTTGGCACTCAAGACACATTTTTTTGGAGTAGGGTCGCTGTCCGTGGTGCTGAAATCCCCTACTTCACTTTCCATAGCAAATCCCTTACAAGTGGCACATTCTCTATGGAAGCATTGGTCAGTCTGTATGTCAATCATTCTAGGTAGCACTGAATATTGGTATGACATGTGACTCATTCTTTAATTCTTTATTTGTCGATCATGCTGCACTATGTCATACGCAAACATAGTTCAGTCAACATTTCATATCAGACATCCCATTTAATGCTATATCACACGCCTGACAATGACTGATTGGTTGCCTGACTATGATTTACCATGATTGTAATCATCAGCCCACAATCTCTTCACTGTGCTTTCATTTAGGCACTGACACGCAGTCGAACACATTAGGTGGATTTTGCACAGAGCCCATTTTTTTCTCTCTCTCCAAGCGGTTTGTGCTCTGCGGGCCGCAAAAAAAAAAGTGCTGAATGGACGGCAGGCTAATCCTCCCGCACTCCTGTTCCCAGCGTTCCCGATGCGCCCGCTCACTTCTCATTCCCACCGAGCCGCAAACCGATCAATGTGCGGGTGCTACGAACTGACTGATGCGAGGCAAAATATCCCTGCCTTGCCTCATTATGCATCGGATTTTTGACTATCCCCCGCTAGGATTAGGTGCATGTGTGACAGCGATGGCGTAAGCAGGAAAGCACAGCTGGAGAAATTGCAAGGTCCATGTCTACATATCTTATGTTTCCCCATCGAGCCAACATACTGCATTATGTATTAAACTTTAAGTACTATCATAGCTTAGGCATGTTGGAGTCAGCGATAAAGCCTTTGGGATTTTATATATATATTCACACACCAAAATGCATCATTTGCCTTTCTTGTGCAGTTGTCCTCATTGCTCTTCACTAAGGTGTCAGTAACCGTTTGGCCCACAGTGGATGTTCTTTTGAATTTAATTTTTAATTAATCATAATTTCATGTACTAATATCACCAATACTTTTGATGCATAGAATTTTCCCTCAAAATCAATGACAGATAATTTTAAAGAAAGACCTATACAACCCAATTTAATTTTTTCCTTACAATTGCATGAAATAAATCGCAATTTTCAGTTTGTCTAAATTCTAGTTTGTATAAATAAATTTTAAGATAAAAAAAAAATCTATTGAATTGCATTGTCATTTTAGTTGAATGATTATTAAGCTGTGAGGCAATTTTTAAATAATATTTTTTAGCTTCGACCTGGAAGCTTAAAGAGAACGTGTGTATAATTTAGTGCCGTCAAGTGGTGAAATAATAGAATGCAACCATTTTGTAGCACGTGCAGTACACAAGAGTGGTTAGCGAGCGAGAACTCACTGCAGCGGGTAACAAGAGAAGCGTCTCACGAGAGCGGGAGAAGCTAGCAAAAGCTAGTGAGAGCAAAGCAGAGGGAGACAAGCGGTGGGGGCCTGAATCAAAATTCACTTCTAAACTAACTAAACTAAATTTACCCACAATATAATTTGCACATTACAAAAAAAAAAGTATTTGGAAAGCAAAAATGAAGCGAACACCTTTCCAGAAAACTGCGCAGAGCGTCACATTTTCTCCCTCATTATCACCGAATAGATGCCGTCTCACCCCCGCAACACCCACCCCGCCCACCTTCTTGTGACCGAAAGTGCTGTGATATTTTAGTAAAAGTTGCTGCCTAATTCCCAAGGTGTCTGAATTTAATTAACATTTAATGACATGGAAGAAGAGAACAGAAGTGAGAAACGGAGCTTATGGTTTATGAAGAAGTCTGCCTTTGTTCAATGCTACGCTAATGAATCAACACCCATCAAGTGTGCTGAAACGAGATAAAAAGGAAATGGAGATGATGTTTGTTTGTTTGTTTTTATTGTTGACGTGAGTACGTTTAACCATGACTAAATATTAAATAATAAAAAGAATATAACAAGGTACTCAGAAGAAGTTTGATCCTAACATTTTTTTGGGGGCATAAACTAAAAAATGAAATAAGCACCCTGAGACCTCTTCTATTTTGAATTGTCACTCTATACTGTAGATAAAATTGAATTGAACAAGGCCGGCAGAAGGAGTTTAACATTTGTATCCATTTTTCAAAGTTTTAAACTTTTCAATGGGTCAATTTCCCCCGCCAACATAACAGGGAGGGTTAAGCTTGAAAAGTTCCTGAAATCTTTGCCGCTGGCATCCAGGTGGCTGGCGTAGGCGACCAAGAAAAACTTGTGGAATGATTGGCCCCCCTCTCTGTGCACATCACGCAAAACCTTGAGGGGTCGGCATTCAGCACGAAGATGACACACTTGGGCGACTAAAGCGAGACTTTTGCCGCTAACGTGTCGATTGGGCCCCGCAAGTCATGTGAAATGCGGCGCGCGCTCAGGCCGGGCCGAATGCTGCCTTTGATGTTTCCGGGGAAGCACAAATGGAAGCGAGAGGGAGTGATGGAAAAGGAGGCATTGGCTGCCCGCTTGCAGCTGCTCTCGCCTCCCCACTGAGGCAGCTGACACAGAGTTCCAAAACGAGCCATACAAAATGGATCGTTCCGCCTTTACAAAGAATCGCCTTTAGGGCTTGTGGTGTGACTCATTCCTCATGCAAACATTGGTCAGTCTGCATGTCCGTCATGACACACAAAACCTCTGATGGGTCATTTATGTGAAGACATGGAGCTTGTCTCCGAAAGAGGGAATACTGGCGGGCGGTAGCTTACCTGTTTTTGTGATGTCTCACATAAAGTTCGACCTGGTGCCGTATGTGTCCAAAGTTGTCGTCTTACGGAATCTGCATGTCGCTTAATGTTTGTTTGTTTTCTTGAAGTCAGTTCTTGATGGTAGGTAAAACCTAATTTTATAACCTCACTGCTGGATGACATGACTGAAAGAAAAAGACTGCCTGATTTGGCGCTTGCGGTCATGATAACCAATCAGATGGCTTTGTGACTGATAGCCATGGTTACTTGCTGGTGAATGTCAATGCTGGTCTATTTTGATATATTCAAGTTTATTATGAAGGAGTATGATTTTCAGGAATTAAACCATAGTTGGACTCTGTCGAGTCAATACAAATATTTTGCTAGTCCACTGGCAAAGTCTAAGATAAGTCAGAGTCAAATGCCAAAGAGTCAGAGTCAAATCCGTGCTGAATCTGGACTCGAGTCATGCTACAGCCCTGCACCTTAGTTTTTAAGATGGGTCTCTAAAGTTTGGCCACGAAAATTGCTGCGCATCATACTGTGGAAGCCTTTTTATAAAATGACCCCTCGCTACGCAGCACAACACAATGGCGCCCTAGCTTCCGATCGATTCCATTTTGATGTTGCGGGATGCTCTTGGAGCACTTTTCCCCTCTGTACAGTGTTGAGACGCCACGCTGCCATGTTGGCCAATATTCTCTCCATCCGCCATCCCACGCGGACGCTTATGCATAATGGATTAATTGTTCCTCATGGAGCCCCCAACAGGTTCGTATTCTTG
This sequence comes from Leptonotus elevatus, assembly GCF_054856555.1. Classification (NCBI taxonomy): domain Eukaryota; kingdom Metazoa; phylum Chordata; class Actinopteri; order Syngnathiformes; family Syngnathidae; genus Leptonotus; species Leptonotus elevatus. The sequence goes on from NC_141255.1 coordinate 9,131,317, forward strand.
GAGTCAACGCTGCTCAATAGGTCACCCAATTTGCTTGGCAATAGTGCTGCCAAATCCATGGAAATAGTTCAATTTAAGCGCTCCACAATGGACGCTTATATTTTAGTAATGGACACATGCTTGCGCCGTGTTTTACAAATACACCTCTGTGTACGTCGGCCGGCTCACATCAGCAATGTCAATCTGACGTCTCGGTGACAGGCAGCCGCGTCAGAAGCGGAATGGGCCCAATCTCGAGTGGGACAGAACGACTCCCGAAGACGATTGGAGTCAAATATGGGCTGGCATCCACTTTGCGGTGACATTCCGAGGATGGCTGACAGGCGACACTTTTTCAGAAAGGGTGCCCTCTCCTTCTTTTTCCCCTCGGAAATATATCCCCCCGCATTTCTATTGACGGCGTCTCCCGTGTGGACGGCTTGGGGATATTGGTTCCTGTCTGAGTGAGACTTTCCGTGTAATAGCCGTGTTCTCGACATATGGCATTTATTTGCAGCAGCACACTGAGTCTAAAAGCCATGTTTAAATAACAATCTTTCACATCCTTACAAGTGGTTGGAAAACATCTGCCTCCGAGATATTATTCACAATCAACAGATATCAGGCTTTGTTGTAGACTAATAATCAAGGAGTTTGAAGAGCAGTTGTTGAAAGATAGCTACCCGAGTGCTGAAAAGCAACATGTAGAGCTTTGAAACCAATATGTCCTGATTTGACTTTTCAATTCCGGCCACCTCAGACACCTTCAATAGCCTTCACATTCAACAAGGTCGTTGCTTTGTTGTAGACTAATAAAATCGTTTGAGGAGCAATGGTTGAAAAAAAAATGGCTTGAAACCAAAGTGTCCCGATTTTGACTTTTCACCTCGTTGGGATTTAAAGTTTGTACTCTTTCAGCTACGGGATGAATTCCAGCGCCAAATCATAACGTTACGGAAAATTAACAAGCTCCTTTTTCCAGTGGCTCCACCAGGAGAGCGGCATTGGAAAGATCAAAGATGGCCATTGTTTCTGCCAAGGACATCTTATCACAGTTATCTATTTTGAGGATCTTTTAATTGCTGAATTCCTGAAACAACGGAAGTGAACCATTTGCGAACTATCTGGCCCATGCATTCTTTTTTTGTCATTTTCAAACTCTTTTCAGCCTTTAAATATGTTTTCATGCCGCAATTAATGCTAAATTACATTTGAGTGATGACACTTGTGTGTGTGGCGTTTTGTCGATGTTGCCAAAGCACATCCTAATTACAAAAGACGGCCTTCCAGCTAGAGCGCTGGAAGTGGATGCTCTCTAACTTTTTTTTGCAACTGGGTTCTTGTTTAGTCTTGAATAATCATGATTAATCTGTTGTTTTCATTCCCTAGAGGAGCAATGCTTGACTACTCGAGTACAGAAGCAAATGCGTACGGATTAAAATTTTGTCTGCGGCGACTGCCCCTCAGTTTCCTTACAAAATACACAAATCAATTCTTGTTGGTGTTGGTGGTTCCTATTGAGGCAAGGCTGTGGTTTCTAACCATTTAAGTGCTCTACTTTCCTGCCTTTTCAGCAGGGACAATTTCTGTCCGTCAAATGCATCAGTCTGGCCCTAGTGCTTGGGCTGCATACACGATAAATTCCAATGTGAAGCGGCGCTCGCCTTCAACGCGGGTACAGTTTGAGTGACACCACTGACGTATTTAGCTCGGAGGCTGTCAGATGGCTCCTCCGCTTAGGAGTTTTGACACAATGAAAGATGTTATATTTTCTTGTCAGCACGGGTATTAGAGACGGGACGTCATGATAGTGTACTGATAGGAACAAGACATCTGCAAATGATACGCTCACTTGCTGCAAAACTGACAAACAGGCTTCCCGCTCGATCACCAATTTGTAGTCTGATATATATACAATACGGTCAACTCCTGCCTGTTTGCAGTTTGCTATTCACAAATCAATCTATTAAAGTTTTTTTCTGTGGAACTCATCCCCAACTATTCGCTAAAAAAACTAACATATTCCCTATTGAGAGCCATGGATCTTTTTATTATTAACTTAAGTGGATTTTTATTTTCGTCAACTAGAATCCAACCATTTATGGTTAGGCATTGAAGGCGGTCAATGGCTCGTTAGCCTGACTGGCTAAATCTCAGGCTTGAATGACTAACAGATCCCTATAGATGGTGGTGCACAGCTTTTGAGTAAAAAATTAGGCAGTGAATCTGCTTTTTGAGAGAAATAGCAACTCAGAAGCTGGGCAGGTTTAGGCACATCAGACTACAACAGACGATGTATATTTATGTTATAAGCAAAGTATGTGTCACAGTAGTTTGCACAAAATGTGTATTATGAGAAAAGTTGAGGCAGTTTCTTGAGTGAATGGCCAGTGTCATGTAAAAAAAAAAAGAAGCCACTTATGTTCAACTCGGGCCACGCGTTGTTTCTTAGTTGTATATCTATAGATAGGTGATTATTTTTGATTTTAGTTTTCTAAGTCTTGTTTTTGCTATTAGTGTTACAAGAGCATAACATATTAGCATCAAAATCACTGTTCTGCTTAATATTTTGGTCAAAAACCTGTTTTTGGTGAAACCAAACCAAGTTCTATTGCTGATTACAAAAGAACAGAAAAGGCTGAAGCAAACAAGATTCTACTAATTAATTTGTTAGGTTTGGTGATTATATTGTCACAATCATTCACAAATGCTGTGAAACAGCTGGCAATATTGGGAACTCGGCTTTCAAAACAGCTGCCAGTGAATGAGTTAAGCATGCCTCAGGACACATTGATCCATGGATATTTTTGGAAACATAAGAGGCATGTTATGAAACCTCAATAGACGCTTCAAGAATGTAGCTACTCCACACATCTCCACTTTCCAGACAAACCCACAAACATGTCCCTGCTAACTGGGGAGTACTTAATACACTTTGGTGAGAAGTGAACCCATCCGACTTGTAGCGCTGGCTGTTTGTTCCCTTGCCCTTTCCGACTGCAGTGTATACGGCGTACCGCGGGGGTCCCAAGAGCCGACCACTCTCGTGTTCCTCTACGGGACATAACGAGACTCGACACGCTATTTACCGGCGAGGAGCGGACCTTCAATAAGTGCGCTCCAAACCTGCGTGGCAACTAAACCGCGCTCCCCCCACACCCAAACTGTTCTGGGGGGGAACTTCTAAAGCCTCATTAAATTTTAACCCGTGGACTTGAAGTGACAGCCCCCAGTAGAGGCAAGAAGTCTCCGGTATTTTTTTCCGCAGGATCATGGCGGTTTTGCAAAGAGGGATGGGATTTGCCAGGCTATATTTGAAGCAAAAGAGATTCAAAATTAAACAGAAATATTTGGGTTGTATTTATAAATGGTCGTCAAACTGCACAATACAGGTTTGCAATATTTCCAGGGTATGGAAAAGTATGAAATTGGATTTGATAAATTCCACATATAATGATGACTATAAAATGCAATGTATTGAATTTAGCCGGGTTTGGTCCTATGATGGATACATATTTAGCAAAAGGCTTCACTCTTCCTTCCTCCATTAGTTGTCACCAACCTTTTTTCCACCACGGACCGTTTCATACAAGTCCATAACTTTCGCGGACCGGCAACCTAGTTGATTGGGGGGGTATTTACCAAGATAATTACCATCTTACCAAGAGTCCATCGTAAACAGAGAGAATCTGGCCACTTTTCAAAATAAAATATCTTTACTGCCTTGGCTAATCAATTAACTGGAAGTACGTAGTAGTACGTTTTTTTTTCAAATTCTTTCAACTGTGCGATCCCGTTGTGGCCCACTGCCCGGCACCGGTCCGTGGCCCGGTGGTTGGGGACCACTACTGTACATAATGCTTTAATACTGTATAGCAGGTCATTACACTCGTGAGATATTACAAATTATAACAGCGTAGCCATTCATTCCCTCCCGATTGCTACTAATTGCCTTCAGCCTTATTTTTGTGCAAGCAGCATAAGAGACATCCCAAGGAAATAGATCTCGAGAAATATCCCAATTTAATTTACCACCTGCACACTGACAATTGTCATTCTTCACATATCTGGGGGAACAAAACTAAAAAAAACTGACATCATAGTTGATTAATTCTGGTTTTCTCCAGGACTACGGCTAGGTTTTCTCATGCCGGTGCGTAATTTGACACTTGACAAAGTGTGGCGAACTTCATGGATGGATGACTATATCTATCGGGTCTGCCAGCAGGGGTTTTCATTGCCCCTCCCTCCCACACACACAGCAATATGCTATCTTTGTCCTTCACTTATAACCCGTTTACTTTACTTACTTTACTTGGGATGCACTGTCTATGTCGAAGATATTTGTGGAGAGTCATCTTACATGTACCCCGGCTTCCCAATGGGTAAACATTGCTGTATGCGGTCAAGCGCACTCTGCCAACATGTGCTCATTGGCTGAAAAAAGAGTTGTCATCGAGCTAATCATTTTCCCCTCAGAGCAGTGCGTGTTCTAACCTGTTCGTCTGGCGACGCTCCATGCCACCTGTTGACGAAAAAAAGCTGTGTGTATTCACAGCTCATTTAGCATAGCATGATAATATGCATTTTTTTCCCGGACATTATGTGTCATCTGGCAGGAGAATTCTCCATTTCCAAATACAGCTTGTAGCCTTTACAGAGTTTATGCCTTCTTTGCCATCTGTCTTTATACTCCAGTCTCCTTCCTTGACCCTATTTGTGTGGCGGGTTGACATCTGCTCTGACTATTTCATATCATACCTGGACAGATGGGAAGCATTGCACAAGCAGCGGCAGCATTAGCTTAGCGTGTACAAGCGAGATTATTAGGAGGCTAGAAAGTTTAAAGGTCTCCAGACTTACATTTTTTACTAGGAACGCGGTAGCTCCTAACTTAAAATTTTAGGAGTGCTAGAAGAACACTTCATCGTAAGTAAATATTCACATTCTGCTCCATTTTCACTATATTACTGATAAATACTTGCAGAACCTACAATATTTTCAATTAACATTTTATTTTGCAAAGTTTGACACAACATAAACCTGAAGTGTAAATTATACAGCTTAAATACTAAAAATGTAAACTAATTTCAGCAAATTTCAGTCTCTTCACATTTTTGTGGGCATTCAAAAACATTTTTGCATTTTGAATTGAATTTGTTAGCCTGACTAGGGTGCCGGCATTGTTGGTTAGGTTCCCACTTGAAGACGGTGCAAATGTGATTCAATGGGTCAATGGTTGTCTGAGTGTCTATATATGTGCATTGACTGACAACCTGTCGAGGATTTGTCTCCTCTGGCATACAAATTTTATTGGGGAGAACATTGACACTGATCATCCTCTTGGCTATTGTTTGTTAAGAGCAGGGGTGGCCAAGTTCAGTCCTCGAGAGCCCCTATCCAGCCTGTTTTCCATGTTTCTCACCACTAACACACCTGATTCATGATCAGGATCGTTATCAGGCTTCTGCAAAGCTTGCTGATGAGCTGATCATTAGATTCAGCTGCGCTGGAGGGAGACATTGAAAACAGGCTGGACAGGGGCTCTTGAGGACCGAATTTGGCCACTCCTGCTCTTAACAAACAATAGCCAAGAGGATGATCAGTGTCAATGTCCTCCCCAATAAACTTTGTATGCCAGAGGAGACAAATCCTCAACAGGTTGTCAGTCAATGCACATATATAGACACTCAGACAACCATTGACCCATTGAATCACATTTGCACCGTCCAACATTTTAAGCCTTTTTGTTTGAGGGCCATGTTGTGTATCATATGTAGCGTCTTTATAACCTAATCTTAACCCATACAGGTACATCAGGTACACAAAAATACGCAAACACGTAACTATGTATCTATCCAACCAACCATACACTTTTACCACTCACCCAAAAACAAACCCCAATGATGTATTTTCTTTACCATAACTGCTTACCAACCAATCGACTATCCAACCAACCAAACAACAAACCGTACATCTTATCACTCACCACGTATACCAGTCAAATTCCTTACCTGCCCACCCCCTTCAATCAGCCCTTTCTATGAATCCTAAGCTGCTGATTCCGGATGTGGAGCCAATAAGCTTTTTTAAATGTATATTTTAATGGGAATTGGCGAGCCAGGAAATGCCACCGTTTACCAAACAGACATCACTTGTCTTTTCAGTGGGTCACCATGACAACACAAACACGGGGGTTTTATCCTCAGGTAAAATACGCAAACGACTTGTCTGCACAAATTGATGCGAGACCTTTTCTGTTTAGAACATCATAAACCTCATCTGACAACAATCTGTCACCAATAAAAGCCTAACAAGCTTTGGACTGGTCAGGTCAAAACCCCCCTCGGTTGCAATAACAGGAGGTGACGCATGTCATATTCTTCCTCGCGCTCTTGCATCTCATCCTCCTTCGCTATGTCCTCTCACCGCAAGTGTTCCTGAAAGAAAGCAATCAATAGAGCGTTCACACCCAAAAGGCTGTTATTCTGTAATAGCTGTCGTGACGAGCCCTTGCGGGTAATAGGTCAGATGTATTGATTTGATCAGTTCATAAACACGCTTTCGGATTGCTCCCAGCCAGATATTAAGATTTTAATAACTCCTTGGCTTTAATTCTTCAGGAAATGTAGCTTTGAGAGGTTTGTTGGCTGCGGAAATAGCTCTCACATTAATCTTGTTCAGCCCACTTCAAGTGTCTGGGGTTATAAAATGCCTCCTCAGCCAAACTGCCATGCCAGGAACTTGATCAAAACGCCATAGCACATGCTACTGCATTGTCTCACCTCAGCTGTCACAATGTCAGGGGGGATTTTTTATTTTTTTAGCATAAAGCATCACCTCGAGTTGTACGGTAATATTGAAATGTTGGCAGAATAACATAAACTGACACAAACTCCTCTTTTTGTGTTACGAATGGTCAATGGTTTGGGGGTGAGTGACCGAGACCATGTGCCATGCCGCTAAAAACTTAAACTAACCAGCCGACCAACGTTGCTCATGATTGATGGCGAATAAGATCGAAGCACAAGATATTCAGCGCGGAATTCTCATCATGAGGAGACGGTGCCCTTCATCAAACCGATATTGAGACGATGCAATCGTGTGCTGTCTCTCTCGTACTAATAAGCAGTGCTGTCTTCTTCATGCATGAGGGACCTGCGATCGCCTCCCTGCCTCCTGCCCTCCCTCAGCCAGATACACTGCAGTGAAGATGGATGTGTCAGTCAGCATCGTCTCATCTCATCTCATCTCAGAGCAGAGTCACGGGCCCTCATCCAAAATTGTTCCCACAAAGGTGCAAGCCTAGAATGGCCCAAAAATATCTCGGTAGGCTGAAGAATTGAGATTTAGGGGTTGCTAAGGAATACAGTCTAACCTATAGTCATTTTTCCATCCAATTGTTTCAAATTTTTTAAGCGAATTGACTGAAAATGCGCTAAACGGACATGTGACTTATGCCCGTTTCCATATTTTCTTCTTTTGCGAATATTGAGAGGGGACTCCGCCGCTGTACGTGACGGTATACACCATAGAGATGTGATCCACCAGTAATTTAAAAGAAGTCTGAAGAGGCTGCGCCGTGCGATGACGTCGTATGATTTTTCTTTTGTAATTCTTGATTAACTGTAGCGTTTCTTTGTTGTTTTCCATCTAAAAAAGCATTCATATTTGCTTCTTTAATTAATTCCAAAAATATTTCCATTTCGTTGTCCCCTCAAACATACCTTACTTTATCGTCCGACATTGCTTTGGGGCTACAAACGTACGTGAGACGTAATATCCGTTCAAAACGTGCGACGTGTATCCAGTCTTGCTAGCGGTTATACGCAAAAGCTGTTTCCATAGCCAAAATTCGCATTTTCCTTTTTTTTCGATACGCTTCAAAATCCACTCCCTTCAAGCGCCAACACTTTTTTTTGCAAATTTTGGGCCCTTTTTCGAATTTCTAGCGTTTACATTAAGTTTTATTTTCAAATTTCTTGAAAATTCTAATAAAAATGGGTGGATGGAAACATAACTGTCTTTTTGACCCCAAAGGTGTCTAAATGGAAAACAAATCGACACAGACTATGAAAACATGTTTTTCAGGCGGTAAACAGTGGTTTCAATTTACCTTATCCCTAACCTGTAAATTGTCACCATAATCCCCAACTCGATACCTAACCCTAAAACGGAAAGCTAACCCTAATTCAAACCCTTTAAATCAAACAACGTGGCCTAGCATCACAAGACTCCTACCCCCACCGTTGGGTCGAACCAACCATGGATAAACACTGAAACTAGAACAGTTGGTTCAGCGCATCTCCATCTGTACCCCCTCGTCGTGTCATGACAATGAATAACAAGCAACCCAGGCCTGACATTCAGTCATGCTAATCAATGGCAGGATGCAGATATTGTCATTGCAGGTCAGAATCTGCGCTGATACTTGTGGCGCTCAATTGCATTCCGGTCATGAATGAAGGACAAGGTGTCCAAGACGCGTCTGTCAGAGCTGACAGAAGCTTTTGCGCAGTGACGTTAGTATGAGGCACATTTTTTTTTCCTGTCTAATTTCCATCAAATTACCTTTCCCAATCATGATTCTGAACATCATGTCCCCCCCAAAATGTACTCTTTCATGGCTGTCATATATTTAATTTTAATGTAGCTGTTCTTTGATACAGATACTACCTATCGAGATACATTAAAAACATAACATTACTTTTAAGATACTTTAATGTCGGTAAAGAAAACATTCATCTCCCTTTAGTCTAGAGTACTAGTTGTGGGGAGTGGGGGGGATCATCTCACAAATAAATGTCACGTGCAAAGTGCAAAGTTGTGTTATTTGTATGGCGATTTGAAGGCGGCGAACAGCGTTTCTTACTTTCACACCCAAGCATCAGACTCTTTCAATTCAGGTCAGAGCTCTTCTGCAATCACAGGCAGAGTGATAAAGTGATCCCACTTAATACAGCCTCGCCTCAAGTGCCCTATGGATCTACAAAGGAGTTAGGGAGCTGAGCGCGGTGTGGACTGGAGGCTAAACGCAGCCTGTGCTTTCCTAAAGAGCGCCACAATAAGAGACAAAGAAGCCCCATCTGCTCATCTTATTTCTTCTCACATTTGGGGCGCTATAATAGCCGCGTTCGACTCCCTTTGTAGTTCATTTAATTGGTGAGGGCTTCATCATGCCGCATAATTCAAGACTTGTGTTCAAAGTAGGCTGGGCTTTAACTTCATCAGTTCAGGCGGCGGCTGTCAAGAAAAATTGGAACAATGCTGATTGTTTGTATTTGGTTGGCGCTTATCTGTGCAATCCAGGTAAGACACATTTTGGCTCCGGTGAAGTGAACTGCGCCACTACTGCTAACTTGGTACGCAATAGTTTAAATTTTAAATGTAATATAAATAATAGTTTAAAATAATTTCTAACTGGTCTTTCATTACCTTTAAAAAATGACTCTCAGATGATTTGCTGCTTTCAGAATTGACTGCGGATAGGCTCAACATTAAAAAAAAAAGCAACATCTGAATTCAAGATTTTTGCAAAATGCATATTTTCTTTAAATGACCAATATAAATTGTACAGCTTTCAATTAAAAAAAAATATTTTTATTGAGAAGACAGCAAAAAATATATACTATCTAGCTCTAATGTGCAAATGTGAACATAAACAGGATGCTCACTTTTGTTACAGGCTCATTTTTCAAATGCTGATTAATTTAGTTTTGTTTTACCTGTCTTTAATGCATGACTGATTCTTAATCCATACAGCACTTATGCAGCGATGGTGCTTTAAAATGCCTTATAAATAAAGTTGAGTTGACAGTATGAGACGAGGTGATGTGAAAACCACAGTAGCGATTTTGCAGACACGACTGAATCTGCACATTTGATGGTTGGTTTGTTTAAAAAAACATTTGCGCTTTTCTAAAGTAATCAAACGGCCCTCGTACTTGCGTAGCAGCACTAGCATTAGCATTAGAGGCGCTTGGAGCCTTCCGCTAAATGCTGGCAATAATGTCAGCGCAATAAAGTAGATTTTATTTTTTATTTTTTTACGTCCGTAATTAGTTTGAACTTGGTTTCGATTTGACGTTACGTTGCTGTGACGACGCTGCCGGTAACAACATCAAAATAAGAGCGTACCAAGGCATTGAGGGCCATATATTACTGGTATAGTAACTTTTATTTTGAAGTTAGCCTCAGCACATTTTACCGTTATGAACAAGTGTTGCTGCGACTGTCTTCCTGACAATGGACGCTAATCCCATGTCTAGTTTATTGCTTATGTATGTATGCTTTTATTTTGGTTCATTTGACTCTGGTGTCTGCCCCCGTGTCTGTGTTGCAATTGAGAATCTGTTCTCAATTGCCTTACCTGAATAAGTAAAGATTAAAAAAGTAAATAAACATTCGTGAATTGTGAACTGCATATATGTGCAGCATTACTGTATTTTCCACCATCATCCAATGCTTTGTGGGCAAAACGTTCCATACAAAGCAGCATTAAATATGCATAACATGTTTAGCTTGGTCCCCAAGTTGAGCTCAACTAAAATCGACCCATTCTACCCGGGCAAGTACAACAATGTGTTTTTCCAGAGAGTGAGCGCTAAAACTAATGTGTTTGTCACCATCCTTCACGCCCACCTGCCTCACTTCTTCTCAACTCCTCCTTCCTGGCTATATATAGACACCTTATGATTAAACGCCGAGGCTGTTGCTGCGTGAGAGGTGGCGAGCGAAAAATAACAGCCGTGTGCGTGGAAGTTAAACGCCGCATCAAACACCTTGAACACATGCTCCGGCAAGATGGAAGGGGGTAGGTGATGGGGGAGTGAGATACTACACGGCTTCACGGTTACTAGCATCTGTTTGGGGTACGGGGGACCTGGCAGGTATAAATCGCTAGGGAGCTCACTGCGACTGACTGCCGCCTCCCTGGCTTTGTTGGCCTAATTTATTTGCCGCCTCATTCCAATTTCACTCCAGAAGCATCTTTGTCTAACGCCCCACTTGAGCCCAAATGGACTTTCGTTCATTTTTGTTTTTGTAACGATACCGTAACGATTAAGACTTTGATACTATACTTGCATATGTCGCACAAACCTAAAAGAACAAAAGAGCAGTGGAATTATGCATTACAGAACATGAAACTTCAAGTTCTTATATTTTAATTTAACATTAAAATAAGTCACTAATACCTCTGCTTCCCATCTGACAATCGGCGGATTGGAGGAGCTGGGCAGGTGTTTGGCAAAGCGTTGGGGGAATAGAGCGGCTCAACGGCACGTTGGCGGATCACAGGCCGCTTCAGATGCAACCTGGTTGCGCGCCAAAGCCCCTTGTCCCCCCCACAATCTGGCCCATTCTGTTCCCCCTCGCCCCCTCCCGGTGGCAGACGCAGCAGTGACGAACGTTCATTCGCTCCTTCCCACGCGCGACGGGCGTGAATCGAGATGGACTACGTTGGATGTACTTTGCTCGCGTGTGTACCAGTTTCACCGACTGGCATGAAAATGCCTGTTAGATGCATAATTGTGTAGGTGAGATGAATGCACCGTTTGCATGGAGCAACTAAACATTAGGTACACCTGCATTGTCTCACCAGATCCACCATCGTTAAATGGTGAAAGATGATTTGAGATAAGTGTTTTGAGATACAATTTTGGTCACAGAACAAATAAAACTCATATCTGGCACCACCATAATTTTTTAACACTAGTTACTACTTTCCGATTTGCCAGAGCTTTGGTGTAATCAGTACAGAAAGTTGACATTGTAAATAGCGAACTGCTGCTATCATTGGTACTATTTTGAAGTGTAGTGTAATGTTATGTAAATTAGCTCGCCTGAACTACACAATGGTGAGGATGAACCACTAGAGACTGAAATCTTTATATACAAGCAATCTCGAAGTCACTTATTCATAATCTGTCCACTTAAATGTCTACGGGTGAACAATAGCGTCCATGAAATCAGGTAATTACTGTTGCATCCTTACTCGGGGAGGCATTTATTGTTGACGACGCACCCGGCGACTATATGGCAATAATCCTAGAAAATGTTCATTATTTTATAGATTTTATGATGTACTCCCAACCTACAGAGATCTGTTTACTGTATTTTGCTGGTATGGTGAAAAGAGATTTTAAAGTAGGTTTTCCGACATCCCAAAATCTGCAGTCTCCTTCAATGTCTTTCCATGTCCAGCCGAGACCTTGCAGCCTTTGATAAAGTTGCGGGCTGCTCTGGATCCTCACTGTGATGTATGTTGCCCCCCCCCCCCCCCCCCGGAGTGATTGCTTGAAAAAGGCCAGTGATGGATCCCATGTGTCAAGTGGAAGATGTCATCCAAATACTCTAAAGCAAAACATAAAAACCAAAAGGGAATATTGTTTCATTTTAAAATCTGACTCCCAACAAAAGACGTCTGATTTGATTATCATTGTAATGTGAGCCACGTAGCATCGACTGAGCAACTGCAATTACTCAGTTGACGCATGCGTTTAATTACAGCGGTATTAACCAAAAAATAATCCCTCACTCACATGGAATGAGGATTTGGTGAGGGGAGGAGATATGATTACCCCCTGTAAATCTATAGCCATAAAATAGGGTTGGGGGGTGCAATTATGTCGCAAATGGCTTGTTTAACAAACCTCCAATTGCATGCCCAATTTTACACTTCATTACTGGAGCTCATTAGGGCACGAGAGGTGCTTTTAGGAATCAACGCTGATTGGATTGTGTCGTGTTCTTTTGCGCCTCTAAATGGAACAACAATGCAAATGACACATCCAGTGATGTCGAATGAGGCCACGGTAATTGCTGCGCACGGCAAATTGCTCTCTCTGTACACCACGATGACGTTGGAAAAAGATCACATTAATGTTTTGATGACATAAACGTTTTAAGCCAAGTGTGAGTAATTCACCCCACCCTAAAATCTTTACAATTACGTATATGAATAACAATGAATAGAACACCACTATTAATTCCAAAACAGTTTAATAACATTTCAAACTATTCCTGGTTATTGTCAATAAAGTAAATGGCTTAGATTAATAGATACGTCCTTGGCACCAATTACTGTGCTATTTCTATATTGTGGCATCTCAGGCCATTTCAAAAGAACACAACAAAAGGCCAATAGGTCAGTTTTTCACCAAATAGCAGCAACATCTTCCACAGAAAATCACAAATAGGTGATCCATGAATACTGTTCCTATGGAGAGAGCCCTTGTGTAAATAAAAATATGCAATTTAATTATTTTTATTAATTTGTTCTGTGAACTTGTATCTCAAATCCAACTGAAACATATTCACCTTTTTCCCTTCTTCTGTGGCTCTAACATAGCAAATAACATTTTTCATTGAATATTGAAGGCAAGCTTTCCCCGAAAATCTACAAACAGGTGAATTTGCAAACGCCAGACAAAAAAATTGTGGGCACTCACTGTAGGTAAATTCATGAATAGTGGACTGCAAATACAAGGACGATGAATGTACTTTACTCACGGTAGTCATGACTGGACATTTGTCATAGGAATGAAACCAGAAAAAAAATGTCCTGGCTGGTCCACCTGTCTCACTCTATGATTGGGGGTTGGCATGGCAACAAGAGACCCTCCTATTATCACGAGCCAGTCCGATGCGCGACTCGTCACGTGCTGTATGTGTGAGTCAAGTTGTGACATCCTGTTGTATAAAATTTGCATCCAAACATATCTCAAACAGAATTTATCCAAAATTGGCGACCGCGGCCTGCTTTGTCCTGCTTTGTCCTCTCACTTTTTCACGCTGATAACATGTGACATCATACACAGCACAGGGTGCCACGCAGCATGCGTTCACTGGGAACCTTGATGTCCCCAATGTGAGCGGCCTCTGGGCTAAACCTGACCTTGTAATAGACTCACACACACACACCACGCACATAGCTACCAGCCACCCGGTGTGTCAGGCGTGACGACTAAGCAACGGACTGAGCTTGTCCAACACGCTGAGTCGACATCAAAGAGAGCTCCACTCGTGGGAAGGACAGGATCCTTGGAGTTATGCAAAGTTTTACACTAAACGGCTGCAATACTATGCACAGCAAAGCCATTTTGGCCTTTTTCGGAGTTCCTGGACTCATCCAGAAATTGCTTTTGATGGCGACTGGAGTGGGAAATTTCTTATTTGAAATTGTACAACTGGTTTTTATTTTTTTATTATTTTTTTATTTTTTTTAAAAAAAATTATAAAGTGAACCGCTACAGCCAATTGAATGAGAACAATAGTGAATGGTGGTATAACATCTCATGCATGTTTTTCTACGAACGACCTGGAAAAATGTGTTTGAGCCGTGAAAATGTATCCGGTTAATGCCTCCAGTGGCAGAAATCTATTACGCTTTTCCATGCCGAAATAACGTGGCACTCTAAAGTAGTCACGCCAGTGGACTCTCAAGGAGAAGATAGTTAGCTTACTGCATGTTACGATACCAGCAGATAAACGCTGATGCCAATAGGCCGTTGGGGGAGGAACGACTAATGGGCCCCGTTTTTTGGATCATGTCCCATTAGAGCAAATTAGTGCTTGGAAATCACTAGATTTTACAGCACATATGAAAAACATCAAAATATTGAAGTTAACATAGATGACATTTAACAGTGACATAAAAAAACTAAGAACTAAAGTGAGGTTCCAAAAATAACGGGCATCATGAATCAACATTCCAGTCCACTGGCAGTCATTTGTCTTCCATCAAATTTAGTTTTGAAGCCGCCTTCCTGTTCTTATCACGTTTGGCAGGCCGTCTTGATGTTTATATGCAGTTTTTACTGCAAGCGCCCCGAAGGAGAGAGGCAAACATTCCGGCCGCTCTTTCTCCCGCTCGTTGAGTGAATGGAGAACTTGGCGTTGAAGTCTTTATGATAATGAGAGTGGAGAGAGAAAACAAGGCGCAAACCTTAATCTCGCCAGAGCCGTTTTTCAGTCACGTCCAGTTCAGGTCACTATTTGGATTGATAATCCCTGGTCAGATCTGCATTCCGATTTCTGGTGTGTAGGTGGAATTCAACATAGGATGGTGTACAAATGGTAAACGAAAAGCAAAAATGAAGAAAGCCCGCTATTTTATTTTTATTTTGTTTTGAAGGTATATTTCCGAGTTGCAGTCTACTTGCATCTAGGCGTTAAGACTATAAAACAGATATATAAATACAAATAAAATAAATACAGGCAGGATGCATCGTATAGTAAAAAAATATATATATATGTATATTCAATCAGCAATATGTATCAACTTTATGCCACTACTACTAATTGCTACATTTAAACAATGTTTTGATTAATATTTAAATCAACACCACTTGACCTAAAACTAAAATATATAGCTCTATGATAGGGATGATCAACACCGCTTTTTTCGGGCCGATAACAGTAACCAGTTGGTTTCCATTTGACCAATGTAAAAAGTTAATTGCAAATTTTTCTGTAGGTTTGGAAAACCGGGGGTCACGCATTCTCCGTTTCAGCAACTAGTGGTACAGAAGTTTGATTTAGCTACTCCGATGCGGTGACTAAAGACTTACGATTACCTGCTCTCAATTATTCATCACTGGACGACTCCCCGCAGCAATTTCAGGGGGTAAGAGCGTGCATTACAGGTCTTTCAAGCCATTTCCTGTTCTTAAGAGGAAGCCCTCCCTGCTCGGACGCATTCAATAATAGGTGGGATCGATGCGGCTCTCGCCTTGTCAAGCCGTGCCCCTCGCACGTGATCTTGTAGTGATTCACAATTAAGAGCGGGCAGTCACTTTGCGGAAGGCCAAGTGAAAGAGGTGGGGAGATCTTTAAGCAAGAGTGCATGGCGGTATTCCATCTCCTAAATGGAGCACTCTGTAGTGTGGGTACAAAAGAAAAACGCAGAACAATATGGTCCATCAGCTGGTGCGCTATACTTTCCACCCTAGGTCAAGGTAGGCTAACATCTTTATTTATAGTCGTGACTCATACTCAGCCGGTGGCTGGCCAAGGCCGCTTGTCGCAATCACCAGCAAATGAATATTCTGCAACGCCTGGCTGTTTTATGTGCAACGAACGGCAGATGAACATTTTATTATTCATATCCTATTCCCCTTTTGAACAATACGTGGCGTGTTAATCACAAACATGACAGGTTTCGGCCTTGAAGCAGCCCCAACGGAATTTGAATGAAGGAAAATACATACTTATCTTTTTGATGAAAAATTAAGTGACTTTGCATGTTAAAAATGTGCACAAATCTATGTAAAAATAAATTGCATAGTAGTATTTAAATTGAAGAAAGAATATCAGCACAACATGCAAGCATTCGACGCAGTGGGTGTGGAAAAAAACTAAACAAAAAACACTAATACCCAAAGTGTGATCATTCCACGTTCCAGTCAAACAGACGGCAACAGTGATCCCTGGCTTGTTTTGGACGCTAAATCTCAGATTAACGTCCGGGAGATGTCCATACGTGAGTGACTGCACTCCGGGGCAGATTTTGGAGACACCTGAATGGATCATTTTCCACCTGGCACCTCGACACGTGAGTAGGATCAGGCGGATCCAATGCAGATCAATGAGGACTGCCACATTATAAACCAGCCACCTTGTTTCCAATCATTCATCGTTTGAGGGAAATCAAATAATGCAACACAATTACAGTGCAATCGAACCTGGTTTTCACCCCTGCCACCACCCCCAAAAAAGTGACTCTTCCATTAATTTCCAGGAATCAATTAAACTATTTTGTAAGTAATACATATTCCACAATGCAAGCTTTTATTAACAACTCAATGCAACATCTACAAAACACATCCTGTCAATAGTCCGCCCTTCAAAATAAAAGCACAAAATATAATAACAGTGCATCACCACACTTTCTTGGGCCACGTTAGCTTATTTAACAATCACACTCACTAAAAAAAAAGTATGACTGCCAAATAAGCTTCTAAAAGGCCAAATAAAGTGTGGAACGGTTATAATACTGATATGGTTTAATTTTGAAGGCCTACTTTTTAATAGGATGTCATGCAGCTGCCGCGCCACTTTGTCCAAGTTTTGCCTACCTAGCAGACTGGGAGGCTTATTATTGCCACAAATGAATTATAGCTTACAATACACCTTGCCATGTGTTGGGGGGCCTTTTATGGTGAAAGGTAACATGTATGCTTATTGCTAATTTCTCAATTTCATCAGTCATTTTTATTTCATACTGTTGTATTATGTAAAACTTTAGTTAATTTCCATGAAATATGTATATAATTGTAATTTTTGGGGGTTTCTGAAACTGATTAATAGAATTATATTATCTCATATTGGAATATTACTTTGGATTTTGTCCAATTTGGTTTTAGTTGGACTTCCTGGAATAGATTATTAGAAAACCACATTCACATGCAATGCATCTGTGGCATTGAACTATAAAGCTTGTTTTGCTTCCATGCCCAGATTTTTTTGCTTATAATTCTTTGGCATGTGAGTTGCAGGGATCATTGCATCATTCTTAAAACCTGCACGGTGAAATAAAATGTATGCACTCCATCAGCAAATTTTGAAGTCTGACAATAAAGGATCAATTTGATTGAAATGATGCTTGGGCACTCTTGAAGGTCACTATTATATGATCCTCTTATTAGGATTCAAAAATCCAGTGTATCAGATGACATCAATGCATTTACGCATTGGTGGAAAGTGTCAGATCTCACTTGCGGAGCTGGGGATTTAGAGGAGAATGCGCTCCCTGTTTTACTCCATCCTTTTTATATGCAGGGTGGCCGAGGGTTAAAGACACATGCACGCTTGTGAAGATTATTGGCTCCAACAAGGCAGCCGTGGAAGGCAAATAATTGTCTTAAGGTGGATAACAATTGCACGTTATCCCTGCAATGTGGCTTTAAGGCAAACTTAATGTGTTTTTTCCGTGTTTTCTACCTACCCGTTTGATTGATATGATTCTTATATGAAGCCTGACTTTATATTCATGGTTCAGTGCTGAATTGCGAGGAAAGGGCTTTAGTGTCGCTCATGAGAAGATGAACATGGCTTGCGCGGCCGCTACGATGATGATATGCTGTGAACGCTGTTCCCCTGTAGACGCTTTAGATTTTATGGAATGAAACCCCCTCCTTATCTATTCCCCTCCAGCTCCACATCAGCAAATGGTGCCGCTGGGCACAAAATTTTGAGGGGTCAAAATCACTTTGACAAACAGAAATACACACTGGCGCGGTCTTACAGCTGGGCAGCAAAAGTGGCAGATGTACTTAAGAAGAAATACAGAAGATGTGTAAAATAATAAAGAAAAGTAGACTAAAAAAAGTGCAGACTGTTTTCCATTAATTTCAATGGTGAACAATTATTTGAGATATGACTGTACTAGGGGTATGCTCCAAAAATTGATACGGGAAAATGGTGCCTCTTTACAATACACATATCGATACATCTCCAACAGTTTCTCCTTGCTATGATGTGTGCACACATTTCAACCAGGCACGGCTCTGGCGGTAAATGCATCCCGATACGTATCGTACTGTGACCCCTGTATCGTGATACACATATCGTGAGGTTGTTAGAGTAGCAATACAGAGTATCGTATCGAGCCGATACCAGGCCTCATTTCAAGGTATCAATACACGCAATGTAACGATCGGATCGGGAACTAGAAATGATAAATTAGAAGAATACATTTATTTTTGATCATTTCCAGAAATTTTAAGAAAAAATACTATATTGATATTTTGATAAATGTAAGTCTTAAAATGATTTATTGTTTTTTGGGGGGGATTATATGTATTAAAAGTACAAGTGGTATCGGTACTTATGTAGTATCATTATCGGTGATTACTAAGAAGTTGAGTATGCGCTGTAACGAGTTTACGCCACTAAACGTCTCCTTCAGATTAAAGGAAGAATCCACTGGATTAGCCTTGTAAGAAAGTAGAGTGTGTGAAATGTTCCCAGTCAATAAAATTAGATATAATCCCAGATTGTAGCTGGCACTAATTTGTGCATTTACTAACGATAAGGTATCTTCTCCACTGAGCACTAATTACAGCACGTGGCCATTAGCGTCGGGTGTAGCTGAGAAGGGGATTAACCCAAGCATACTAAAAGTTGCGGTGAAACTATACATGCAAATGAAGCTAAGGGTAAAAGGAAAAAAAAGATAGATTGAACCTCTCATTAAAAAACAATTCTGCATGTGCCTTTTTTACTACTTATTTCTTCCTGGTGCTCCAATTTATTTTACTGGGAAAAAAAGGGGGTCAATTGAAGAAAATGAAGAAAATTGCAATTTAAATATTCATAAGTCTCTTTGTCTTGTGAAATGGCGCTATTCCGTGGTGGATTTGGACAATTACCTCTCATTGTAACCTCTCCATGTCCACAGTCACCCCCGCCCCTGGCACTTTCCAGACACCTTTGCAACCTTAACATAATTAGAAGGTTGCGAAAGGATACCAACAGATGGGTGTGCTGTACGAGACTGAACCGTTCCGGTCTTCTTGAACGCGAGCAGGCAAATTAATCCTGAGCAGCCAGAGGATGATTGCATTGTGTAATTGGATGACGGCTTTGGGAAAAATTAGCTATTGTGTTTTTTTTCCCACCCACAAACACTGATTTTTGTTGTTGTTGTTTTTATCTAATTACAAGTTTATAATTTGAATTTGCCGTGAGTCTGTCACACAAACCCCAATTTCAATGGTACATCTGGAGTATTAATTCCTTTTAAGGCACAACATGGGCGTAGTTTGATCTAATTTCCTTCAGAACCACCACCAGGTGGCTAAAAAAATAAAACCAAAACAAACAAAAAAAACAACAAATTTTTCTGATCTGGTCAATTAAAACTACTAAAGTTCCAGTATGATTGCAAAGGGGTGAAAATTACAGTACATTTCCAGACAATTTGCGGTAAATTAGCTCCCGTTAAATTAAATAAGTTCATCCATTTTAGAGCATCTTGAGTGACCATTCAAGTCCCTCATAAACGTTCTTTTTTCAACAGAAAGTTTATTTCCATTTTTTCTCGTTTTTATAGTAATCAACTGTAATTAACCTGAAACGTCTTCTAAAACAACAAAAAGCGTTTTGTGAAAAAGCAGTATGTCAAGCAGACATTTTTTTGTTTTGTACTTTTGGGACAACTAAAGCTCCAAGATAACAAAAACAAGCCTAAATAAAACCGTATTTACAGATATACAGAGATTCCGCAAGTTATTAAAAACATTTTAAAAAGTCATTAAATAGATTTTGCTAAAATAAAGGATTTATATGACATTAAAAAACATTAAATACAATGTCTACAGGCATTAAAAATGTAATAGAATTGCTCCAAAAACATTGTTGTTCATGGATTTTTTTTGAATACTACATTAATGAATACAACATTATGCTAAGTAGTCACTATAATATAACTTAGCAATAATACATGTGATTAAAATATATGAGTGACTAAATATACAATGAACACAATGGCCTGGATTCTGCGAGTTGCTTTATGTCCCAAATACCAATTGTTCTGAATTTGAAAAGAAAAATGTCGACTTCCTGCCACCAATGCTCAACATGAAACACTAATGCCACTTAATGGCAAAAAACGACCTAAACGCAAATCTATGACTCAATGTTTCACACTCTTGTTAACTGTTTAGTATAACACATATTGTATTGTTGTGCAATTATTTTACGATTAATTTTGAGTTCATTATGGAATTGCGATTAAAGATTGTAACTGACTGACAGCCCTTGTTTGTATATAAACAGTATATGCATATACGTATGTACAGTATGGTATGTATGTATGTATGTAAACAACAATTCGGGTTCTTGTAAGTCAAGGTAAAACATAATTTCTTTACTATATCTATATCCCAATTCCTCATGAAGAACCAACCTTCAATTGCAATTTTTTGATTTATTTCTATTAATTCCCTGAGATAGTTTCCAACTTTAATAATTACTGACCACACTTTGCTTCTCCTTTGAATCAGCCCTTCTTTGATTTGCATCCTTCCTTCATCTCTTTGCCACTGTGGCACAGCTGAGTGGGCTGCCAGTTCGGGGCCACAAAGCCCCTCTCAGTGGAAGCGAGGATTGCCTTGACATCACGCTTCCTGTCAGGCCAGTAGTCGGACTGTTTAATCCTATTGCTTCCTGTACACACATGATTGGACCTGGAACTAAAGCCGTTAGGAAAGGTAGTATACGGATCGAGATATGGCCGGTAGAGCCAGAAAAATGTATTTAAAAGTAGTTAAGGGCGTATTTTCTTGTGATGAGCCGAAATTGCCATCAATAATTCGGTGAAATTGTTCGTGATCAAGTCGAGAGATCCTAAGAGTAAATCTTTGCAGATTTCGGTCACAGTCAAGTTGCAGTTCTAATTTTCTTCCCAAAGCTATGATACTTTCCATTTCAGTGTCATTTTATAGTTATTGTATGTGAAAATTTTGCCCTTGTCTATTTGTGAACCCAATCATTTTCTTGCCATTTTCTGGTTTTGCGGTATCTTCAAAGACTTCTTTCAAAGACCTTTTTCATAAAAAAAAAAAAAGGTAAGAGGGAAACTTTAATGCAATTACTGATAGCTTTAACCTGAAACCAGAAATATAAAGGGGTCATTTTTCTCTGTTGAGAAAATACTACCGGGATTTGTAAGTTACACTTTGAGAGATAACAATCTCAAATTGTAATAACATTCTGTTATTTTAAGGACAAAAATTCTGGAGGCAAGTCAAATGTTCTTCCCCAAAACATAAGCATTTTGTTCATTTGAGACATATAACCTTGGTTAGATTTGAGTTTTCACAGTATAGTAATGTCTCATTTGAAAGACATCCTCAGTCCTCACGTGGACCATAGTAACGTGATCGGTTTCACATATTCGACGGTCACCTCTGTGTGAGTTCTGGTGTGCTGGGTTGCACATGTGAAAATGACTTCTTTAGCAATGATCCCTCCCAAAACTTGGCTGACCTTTCTCGCTGATGCGTTTCTCTCTCTGAGGAGCGAAAGTAGTGATGCTCTCCTGCCAAGAAGAAGCTTAATTAATGTATTTTCATATAAACCCTGCCACTCTGTTTGCTGTTTTATTTTGACGATCACTGCTCTTTTTTTTTTTTTGGAAGCCATGCTGGCGCAGTTACATGGGGTGGATTGTCTTCAGAATCCAAAATGTGACGGTCTATTTATCTCAGAAGTAATAAGTGCTGAGTCGAGAGTCCGCTGAACATTTTCAATCAGTCAATTATTTCGAACAACAGCGAGAACAAAAAACAGCATCCCGTGGATTCGGCTGAAATGTCTACTTCAAAGGCGCAGGAGTTACATGCGTGCCGCTTACTTTTCACTCGATCGTGCCTCTAAATTCAATCGCTGCAATTAAGACAGTGTAACCCTGTGAGGGGAGGGCTGGTATCACCTCCAACTTTTGATTAAACATTTAACAATAGCATGACAGGGAAATCAAATCAGGATCATGGCTGCCTCACTCGATGGAGTGCTCAGTTGTGGAAAGGAGAGGAGTGAGAGTGCTGGCCTGCATCTCAGTCCACTAGATAATTCGCATCCCAAACTGCAGTCTTCCAGAACACTGCCGACGGTAATTAGAAATTAGGCTACCTCTCGATCCCCGGGTCTCCAGTGCATCTCGGACAATGACTCGGACACCCCAGCTGGGACCGGAACCTCACATAGGCGTCGCTCTCTGAGCCTGTTTTCCTCCTTACTTTTATATCGTGATCATCATCTGTCTGGTGGCTTTCAGACGCACAACATTTGGTCACAACGCATTATCACACAGATGGAATGAGACATAGTTGTGTTAAAAAATGATAGTGGTAAGCTTAAAAATGTAAGTGAATTCCCAAATTCTCGGAATCATTTTTATTTTAATTAGGGATGGGTGAGTACCAATACCATGTATTGGGCTGATACCGGCCCTATTTTCAAGGTATCGGTACTCGCAACACCCTCTTGTAGCATTTATTTAAATTACAATCAGAAACTAGAAATTAGAATAGAAAATTGCCATTAATTTTAGGAAATCTCAAGTAAATATGCTATATTGGGATATGTGGGGGAGGGGAGGGGGTATATATTACTACAAGTAGTAGTGGTCTGAAAAGAGTGGTATTGAGCATTCCTAATTTTAATGCATTACACTGCCAAGTCAAATTTTCCTGTTCAATTGGCAGATAATCTTGCTTTAATTAAGTATTATAGTCCAGTGACTTTGCTTTCTCTAGGGACCAGGAATACACTACCTCAAACCACACACTTTACCCAAGCAATCATGCACTTTTCAAACTGGCACCATAATTCTGGTGCTCTGCACT
This sequence comes from Leptonotus elevatus, assembly GCF_054856555.1. Lineage (NCBI taxonomy): Eukaryota > Metazoa > Chordata > Actinopteri > Syngnathiformes > Syngnathidae > Leptonotus > Leptonotus elevatus. The sequence goes on from NC_141255.1 coordinate 9,154,650, forward strand.
TTATAGGCCCATTTTGCTGCTATGTACGTATGAATGGGAAATTACCTGTGCTTTTATTGTTGCATTACTTGCCATCTGCCAAGGAAATACGAATGGAAACTAGCTAACTTCAGCACATTCACAAAGTACATGTGTAAAGATGTTCATATTAAGATTTTTAAGGGGAAAAAGTGCTTGAATGAAGTAAATTGTTCTTCCACGAAAACTGCCTACAAGAAGAAAATCTTGGTATACAAGTTAGCCAGGATGGTGTAAAAACGGAATCCACCAAATTTGGTAGAGGGGTAGCGCACATTAAAATCTGTTTGTTTTATTAATTTCCTATATTTATTGTCATCTTGGGAACAGTCTTTGACATGCTTTGTTCGCCATTGGGCGTCCGATTTGTGGTTGGTAGTGAGTGAGAGCGACGCGGCAGGCTTGAAGCGATTTTGTCATTTTACGAGGGCCCGGCGGGTGCGGGCGAGTGAGTGAGCATGATTATCGAGCTTGGTGACGTGGCCGTACATGCGTATGCTTCCCGCCGCCGCGGCTTGACGATGCCTTCAAGGTGGCATGGCAAGCTAAGCGGAACACCAGTCATCAAGGCTTTCCAGCTCATGAAGTGTGCAAATCTGGTGGGATAGCGACGACGATTAGAAGGAAATTGAATAGCCAGGCCAGGGCCAGACCACTTACTGTGCTGGGGGGATGAGGCAGAGATGAGTGAGTTTGAGGGGCCGTGAAGGGAGCTGAAAATACAAATAAAATGTAAATGACGTCTATACAACGCTAATTAGCTGAGGTCATAAATGTATTCATATAGTTGAAATAGTACAAGAAACATTAAAATGTGCATAAATGCGCTACAATCACTAATTCAAAATAAAAAAAATGCTATGTTGCCCTTTATCAGGCCATTAGCGTGCGACTTAAAAGTAGGTGACCAAAACATGCTTAATAAAAATTTAACTGCACTAATAAACTAAATGCCAGAGGGTGCTGAAACTGCACAAATGGAAAACAACCAGGCATTTTTAACAGATGTAAATCACTCATTTCAGTGAAAATGGCTGGGAGTGAATACGTTAATAGGATTATGATGATATCGTGGCTGTTTTGATCTCACAACACACCGTTACATTCCTAGTGGAATGGGGACCCCAAGTGGACAAAATACATCCTCCTCACATGCATATAGTGTGTGTTGTATAGCATACAAATGATATACTGGGTTCCTACGTTACGGATTTCAGGGGTGGTTTGGAACGTTACCGCCACGATAACCCAGGGATTAATGTACTTTGAAAAAACTAACGAACTTAGTTGAAACGGGTGTAATTATGTAATATGACGAAGAGGTGCATCAGCATCACCAATTGTTTTGTTTGGTAGCATTTTTCACAACCATGCAAAAAAAATTAGCAAACTCACTTGAAATTATTCACCGAAATTCTCTAAGAAAAAATAACATTCTACTAATTTTTAAGCCCCAAAATGACAACATTTGAAAATGATTGCTCCTCACCCAGTAAATGTGCCTTTCTCGAAATGTTTCACATAAATCTTGCTTAAAGTACCAAAAAATCCTTGAGACTGACATTTTGAAACTTAATGCACAAATCCATTGTAATGTCCTTTTCAAAAAAGACTCGGGCTTGGAATTTTATTTTTTGCCTGATGATGTGTCCTTCATTCAATTCCAACGTGGTCGCTCCATAATGTTGTGCGCATCCCATTCAAACAATTTCCATTGCACTGCTTATGTCCGAGTGCATTATTCTCGTGAGCTCGTTAGAGCATGAACTAACAAGAGTGCCCCGGCAAACATGATGCATTATACATTGCGCCTCATCAAGTGAGAGCATGTCTTCCTCGTTCTAATCATGCTACACTGTCTGACTTGACAATTTCTGATGAATGCCGTTCATATTTGTGAACCTACTTTGTTAATATGAATATGAGACCAAATAGGCAGAGTGACTGATGTGATTTTATCAGGCCAAGGGAGTTACAGTATGTGCGTGTGTGTGTCTGTATTTTGGGATGGCCTGGCGCGCTCCTCTCTATTAGATACCATGATGTAATCCATCTTGTGGCTAATTAGCGACAGGGGGATAGAAGGGAGGAGGTGGAGGAGCTGGCACGCGGTTATAGATGAAGGCTCTTTTGCTGTGGGTGCTTAGAGGGAGGACGCTGCTCTTTGTGAACAACTACATATGGTTGCATCAAACCAAAACAGCCTACTTCCTGTGTGTGTTTTTAGGGTCTACTCATAACACAAATGCTGACAAAATTTCAGGTTGTTAATTGAAACGGGCTTGCGAGGCTGAATTATTGCAAGTTTAAGGGAATGCGCGTTTTCACCCGGATGAACATGCCTGACATTGTTGGCTTTGCCTTTCGATGTGATGAAGCAGCATGTGATTAATTGATTTAGTCCATCTTTTGTGTCCAAGTATAAACTGAACGACTCAAGAAGAACTTTATCTTTTGAAAAAAATGACACAGATTAATGACACAGTTGGTATTACAGTATAGTGTGTATGAGCAATGTGTATTGTTAGCGCCGATAACAGTAACATGTGATATCTCAAGAAGGGTTTGAGCGCTCGTTAATCAAGACGGACAGGAGCAGCGCCCCGACCCGCTACTTTTTTTCCAGCACGATGGTGGCGTAGCTGGAAGCTCCCTCAGCTCAGATCCAGCTGTGGATCAGGGAGCCAATTAAGAGCGAGTGCCCCTCACTACAGCCTTTTGTTCCCCTGGCCTTATATTGCACTTGGTCGGGAATATTTGTCAAGCATACATTACACTGGAACTTACAGTATATACATTTTTAATCGTCAGTGTAGGTTTCATTTTGCAAATCTGCTGCCTATGTACACAAGTCAAAGGGCTTGTCTCGGTCATATGATACTCACTTACTTCTCCTCACTCACTCAACAAAGGTGCATTCATGTATGATTTTCTCAATGGATATTTGAAGCTCTCTTTTATTCAGCTCTCACTTTTTTTTCCCCGCGATGGACTCGCGTGGTGCATCATTTCGAGCTTCCTGCTGCTGATGTGATTAGGTGTCATTAGCCAGCTCAGCTCTTCAAGCTCACCCGTGAATCAGCAGGGGAAGTTCACCATATCGATTGGCTCCACTTTCAAGACCTCAACCTCAAAATTCCTGACCTTGTTTCAACCTGGAAACCGCCATGGCGTCTTGCCGTGAGCTAAGCCTGAGATAACGGACTGTGTATCTACCAACTATATGTATATATATATATATTTATATATATATGCACTGTATAATATCCGTCTATATATAAATCCACTGATGCGCTGCAGCCTCCTCCACTTGAAGATGGAAGTTCACTTAAGGATATGAAAGACGGCCCACATGGGAAATAAAAGTCCACTATCTATAGCTTTTCCAAGCACTATTTGGGGACATGATCACATTCCATGAGGTAGAACAGGGAAAATATGCATGAATATACTTGATATGCTTACGCGTGTGCATTAGTGCTATTACTTTTCACTAAATGGGCTCTTACATCAGCCTGTGTGTCTTCAAAGAAAATAAAACTGTCGGGAATGGGTTGTATTTGCTAGACAGACGTCACGTGTCAATGTGTATACCAGACCAAAGTTGTCCAAAGTTTGCTTACATTGGTCAGCTTATGTGCAACTTAAAAAGAAAAAAAAAAAAGAACAAGGATCATCACACAAAAAACGGAATATCAAAAACCTCTGCAGACGCTGATGTCATATTTCCATTCCTTAACCGGGGGTTCGAATCAAGACCACGAGGCACTTAAGAGCACAGACAGACATTCAATCAGCGGATTCCACCGTCATGGATTTCAACCACGCGTGCACTTTATAAATGATAGTTCACTGTCATCAATTTGTGTTTATTGGGAGGCGCTCACTCATGCCTACATTCATTATGGATGATGTGAAAAGATCATTACATTGCAATTATACAATGCCTATCAGGAGGGGGGGTAATGTAATTGGCTATGTTTGATGTACATCTATGTCAAGCCGTCTCTTAAAGTTTGCCTTTGTTTCATTTTGATTGAATATACAAGTTAGTGCGTCCCCGGCAATCACAAATGAGCTCCGTTCGACTCGATTCGATTTGAGCCGACGTAATTAGGGTAAGCACTTTATCCAGTGGCCTGTAAAAAGACAAAAAGGCGGCGTTTGCGAGCACGCCCAGAGCAGCGCTTTGACGCTGAGCAGCAGTTTCACAGGCTTATAACGGAGCCCGAAAGCAAGTCGATCACTCGCCATTGAGTGACTCTAATGGCCAGGCAGAGCCTCGTACCACACCCGTCATTCCTGAAGAGCCCTCGTTTGTTACCCATTAAGAATATCGTGGGCAAAATCATCTCCAAGATATTTCACTTCATGATTAACTTATTACTTTATATTAATCAAGCTGTATTCCACTTGTGATTAAGAGCAAATGTCAGATGTACGACAAATCCTGCGAGATTTCAGATGCCAATGTCTGACATTCTCTTTATTAAGCGACATTGAACAATTAGCATTAGGCACCGGATGTCACTTTGAACAGCACTCCCAAAACCTTTTTGTGCCTTGAACCAGTTTCACATGAACAATATTTTGACGGACTGCAGAAACAAATAAAAACAAATGATGAATAATCCAACTCACCGTTAAACTGAATGAAGTTGTAGCACTGCGCTTGTTGCTCTTCAACAGACAGTTATGAAGGACAGTTCCACTTCACAAACATGGGATGTTGGAAGTGGAAGCAAGTGCTTGTTTTGTTTGTGGTTGTTGGGTGGACAGTTTTGAAGGCTTCATTGCTTCATTTGAAACTGTTGCCACTTATTATGCAGATCGGGTTTGGTGTGTGACAATCACCTGCAGCCACAAACCCTTATTTTCAGTTGGAAGGCTGATATTGTCTATTAAATGCAGCTATCTTTTTCTTGAAAGTTGGAGGCTTTTCTTCTATTTCCTCATTTGGCCTTTTCCCCTTTCCGAAGAAACTCTGCGAAAACATTTGTTTTACTCTGTTTTGCTTGCTTTTTACACCATATCAAGAAATGTCAGGAATCACTGACTGAGATGCCTCAAAATCAGACCCTGAATTTTTCTGAACTACATCCCTAATAATGAAGCTGTGTAAAAGCCAGCACATCTGGTGTTGCTCAATACTTGTTTTTGCAAAAAAAAAAGCAAAGAATTTCCCGACCCTTGAGGTTTTGGACATCCTGTTTTGTATGCGTTGGAGAGGGTCAACTGCCGGCTGTTTTGCAAGACAATGAGTAGAAACAAGCATCGAGAAAGGGTTCTGTTCATGTCCATGCAAAATCCACTGGGGAAGGTAGTTTTCCGCGAAATGGCACTCACGTTTGTGTGATAAGTCGCTTTTCATTTATGTTGCTTCAACCAGTCAAAAAATAACATTTTGGAACTGCAACAGGAGGCTCCCAAATATATTGCACAACAGACTTGTGGTAACTTAAAGACATTCATTCCAATATCCACCCTTAATCAAGAACACAAAATCCAAATAGTGACAATCCCCTGGTCCCCTAAAACCACTTCTTGCCAAATGTAGTCTTTCACTTGAGTAAAATAAAAAGATATGCATTTAAAAAAATACTTTAGTCACTTTAGTCAACAACCTCTGTGCCATTAATTCTCTCTACCGCGACTTTGTAATATTACCAAACTGTACATCAGCCCATCTGGCATGCAAGCTGCGAAGCGCTCAAGATTCCATAGTCTCATCAGGTCTCTGACGGATTGCTCCGTCTGCCGGGGTGTCAGGAGATGGATGAGGTGGCCCGAGAGTGACTGACAAACATGACGGCGCTCGGGCAGCCGCAGACACTTTTCCTTAAAGACGCCTCGTAATTGGGATGTGGGTGCTGTATTGTTAATGATCACATCACTTTAAAGACGACGGCTCCCTTGCGCTGCCAAGTATCTTCGTCGTACCGCGCATAGCAAGTTATGCATCCATACTGTTGGATTTGTATGGCTTTTTCTGTGAGATGCACAGCAACACTTGTTCATAACGGTAACACGTGGTCATGCAGTAAAGACAGGTAAAACAAAAATACATTAATACATATCAAGCAAATGAAATTATTAACAAATAACACAAGAAGTAGGTAAGTGAATAAGAAGTAAATAAAATAAGTAGCATTTAAAGAATGAGCCTGTAACAAAAGTGACTCTCCTGTATATGTTTACATTTGCATTGTAGAGCTACATTGTTTATTTTCTTGCAGTCTTCTCAAAAAAAAGGAAACTGTAATTTGTATTGGTTTTATGTAAATATATATATATATATATATTACAATACAAATTTTGCAAAAATCTCCTCTCGTTCTCTTGTGAGGTATCTCGTCTCGTTGGATTTGTCTCATCCCATGCCTAATAATTACGTATAAAATCAATTAAATAAATAATTGACCTTACTGCTCATTAACTGAAATGTACAATGGAAATGTGATCCTTCCTAGATGGCTTACTTAAATATTTTGCCATATTGATGCCATGAAAGTTGCCAAAATCAAAATGAATAAGTAACCAATTAGAATGTTAAGGGTATCCCCCAGAAAATTTGCTAAGGCTAGTGGTCATAGACGGACTGGGAACAATATTTGGCCCAGAAAAATAAAGCATTGAGGGAAATCCTGATGTTAATTAATTGAATAAATACAATTATCCATCCATATGTTCTCTACACCGCTTATCCTCTTCAGAGTGACGGGATGCAGGATGTTATCCCAGCTGACCTTGCGAAAGGTGGACTACATCCTAAATTTGTTGCCAGTCAGTCACTGGGCTGACATAGAACCATTCAGATTCACTTTCACACCATCGATGAGTGGGAACTGAACGCATGTTGCCTGCATCAGTCAGGCGAATGTACTACTCCATCATCAGTGACCCAAAATACAATCATGACAAGTTTTCAATCAAAGGTTTTATATGTATACTCTTTTGTGTAAAAAATAAATAAATACATATTTAAGCTTGGACAAGACAGACTCTACTCATATAGTCATAAGGATATCAGGAAATCAATATTATCTTTGCGCAGGTTTAGCTGTGCTAGTTGAGCCTAATTGAAATGTATGAGGCAGCCGACTAAATGATCTGCGGCGGCCAGGGAGCCGACATGATTACAAACATATGGAACGGTTCCTTAGACAAGAGAAACATTTGCACACTTGAACAGCTCGGGGATGTTCATGGGACTGGACTCCTTTTTTTTTTTTGACAGGTTTTCATGTGCCTGCCTGTGTTCACTTGAGAACGACAAAGGCAGGGAGGAATTCGCAAAGAAGCAGCACATCATTAAAAACAGTGCCGCGCTCATTGTTGTCACTGATGTCAACATTAAAGATCCCGAGATGCCTTTGAAGGCGGGTACGAAAATAGCGTCGTCTTCAGTGCTTGCGCAGCCTTCACATTTCCACATAAATTAGGGAGAAAATCTGATTCTCAACATTCCCGTTTACTTCAACCACCCACAGCATCCATCTCTCTTGCCACATCTCCATAATAAACTATTGACATTTTGCTTAGCAATGACTGCAGGAATAATGAGCCTTGTATCGTGTAAAATGAGCAATGAGTGCAAGGGGCGTTTTATAACCTCCGCTAAGCAAGATCGCTCAATCCCACTTGGAGTAAAGCTGGTGCGTGAGCCGATGAACGGGCACTCTTCCTCTCTTCAGACAACATCTGTAGGACAAGTTAACGATCAATGGCCAGTATGGTACTAAAATGGCCGCTCTCACCAATATGCAGAGATGGCAAATCCAGGTCCTGAAAGTAAAAACCCTGCCACAGTTCGGCTTTAGCCCGAGGTGCTAGCTATAGTTAGCAAGCTCCCTAGCTAGCTCCCAAGGTGCTCGTTTACCTGCTAGAGAGCAAGCTAGCTAGCATCAGAGGCTAAAGCCAAACTGTGGCAGGGTTTTTACTTTTTGGACCTGGATTATCCACCTCTGCCAATATGGCAGACTTCCTGTGTCTTTTTGGGCAAAGTCATTGCAGCGCTATCGTGCTAAATATATAGCGAAGATTTCCACAATCAACAAGCACAGGTACCTTCAACAAAAATTATGGGGATGGTGCAGGAGGTGAGTTAAATTATCGTGGGAGAACATTTAGATATTCCAGTACTCTTAACTTCAAAATGATGGCATTGAATTGCAATTATAACATATTCTTGTTATTGTCTCCAGGATAGCTCATTCACACTCCCAGTCTGGAAGGTGGTGATCCATCCAAGTGTGTACAGATGTTGTAATCCATTTGTTTAAATACATCTGACACATTCATTAAGCTGCTAAGCCACGCATGCTCTCGTTTTGTTTGAATCTCTTCAACGGAAAGCCTCTTCTTCCCGACAACAATTAGCACACAGTCAAATAGCAGGGAACCGTCGTGGCCGTCTGCCAGCCGAGCGACTTACACCGTGGAGTGAGTGAGTGGCAGCCAAGGAGGACAAACTGCTGGAGGGACAAATCAGGGAAAGTTCAGATCAGTTAGCTAACAAAGATCTCTTGTTCTGGCTGATTATTCTGTACCCAAACACAACGAAAAGAAATAAATTAGGCTTGTCATATCACAATCCAAATCCATGTAAATATGTCTTTGAGTGCATGTAAAAGTAAAGTAAGTAAATAATAATTTGTTAGATAGCAGGCTACTTCCTGGTTCATAGTGGAAGACCCAAAATTATACGACAGTGGTCACGGTCTCATTTTTTAGTTTGCTACTGTTTTTATTAGATTTTTTAATTATTCTGGCTAAATTGTAGCAGTCCCAATTTGAATCAGTGCTTCCTGCGTCTCCATCTCCGTGATTGTCATTACATGGCCACCTGAGTAGTGACAAGTGAATGCAGTTTAGCACACAACTCAGCCGCCCTGACTCACATTCTTATTTGGTGGCTTTTTCTCCCTTGGCTGCCTTGCTTGCTCCCCCCTCCTTACACATGAGTGATGAAGCATTGTGCTGTCCGCTGTGGGAGACATTTTCTACAATCAAACGGCATTCTGTAGCCCATCCTAATAATAAGCCCAAACGATCACCAGTGACTGAAGAATGCATTGTGTTTTAACACAGCACGTTCCAATGTGACTCTGAATTGCTGCTCCAATTGTTGGTTGGTTCTTGTTAACTTTATCCGAAATGTCCAAAAGGGAAATGCATCGGGGACTCTAACAGTGGTTCTCAAATTGGGGTCCTGTAGCTAAAATAATTTGCCATGAATGGTTATGTCATATTTAAAAAGTATACACCTACATTTGGGGATTGGTGTGCCAGTAAAACAAACATAATAAACCAATTACTGCTACCTACTGTAGTGTCTGTCTAATAGATACAGTCCATTTAAGGAAAATAAATGCCTCCCTCAAGAATACACCCCATATTATCACAATTGGTGAAGTATATAGAGGGTTTCCATTAATACATGCCTCGCTCCAATGTCATCCAACAACAACTGAAAATCAAATTGTTATTAATATTAGGACCAGATTCACCATCATCCATAAGCATCTCTCTCAACAACAGGGCTCTTTTTTCCTGCTTTTGTAGCCGGCGAGCCAACATTGCAGTTAACTTTCTCTAACAATGTGTGAACTAATGTATATGCATCAGGCCCCTGCATAACCTTGCAACATTCCTTTTGTGTCATAAATGTTCCGACTTTGTATTCCGCTCTCAAAGTCTCCGCTGTGAGAAAACAACTGCCGTCCTTGCCAATGAATTTTCATGACGGCTTCATCATTTCACGGCGCGGAGCCACAATCCTCTTGACCTTTGTCCGCCAGATTTCATCGCCTGTGATCATACTCCCCCCCCCCCCCCCCCCCCCTTACTTGCTGTAAAGTCTTATAGCTGTATAGTGAATGCGAAAACGTTGCCGCCCCCGCCCTCAGTCCTAAAAGACTTCCGGCTGCTTAAGTCTCCTTCTGCCGTGTATTGGATTACGGCTTGATCACACCATTCTCGATCTAAATAAAAATTTAAATAATTTAAAAAAAGATAATAAGTAGTGATATTCGATACTTTTTTCCCAGACTGATACCAATACGAGTACTCAACTCTTGAGTCGTCACCAATACTGACACCAAGCACCGATGCCACTATTACTTTTGATACATAAAATTTCCCCCCAAAACAATGATAATTTTAAAGTCCTATATATCCCAACATAGCATTTTTCCTTAAAATTGTGTGAAATTAATGGCAATTTTTTATTCTTCTACTTCCTAGTTCCTGATCGTAAAACGGCCACAAAAGGGCGACCAATACTGGTATCGGCCACTGTCATGTGTACCGATACCTTGAAGTAAGACCCGGTACCGTTTATCGGTACTCTGCCATCCCGAAAAATAGCAATAATGCTTTTCGAAAAAAAATACCCGCTAATTGTGTTGAAATCACGTCAAGCAAGCCTAATTTTATTTTATAAAGTAGAATATAATAGACTGCTATTTTTCACCCCCCAAAAAATGAAAAGAAAACCTTTTTTGAAGGGAAGCTTGTAATGGATTCATTTCAATAAGGACCGATGATTTAAGATGTTTTGAATTGTGATGCTGAACAAATTAAACTTGTCTCAGGGCACCACTATAGTGTCTTCAGTTTCGTAGCTGCAACATAGATTTACAGTATATAATAATAGATACTGTAGATTTATGCTTTAAATACTGTCGATAGATTATCTGGGGATAGCTATAATATGCTGTGATTCTACTGTATTGTATAACTGGTGCCACACGGCTAATGAGGTGCGAGAGTTAAACCAGCCTGCTGATTGTTTACTACTATTTGCTAATTAGAGAGCATGCAGGGGGTCATTAGCAGGGAGGAAATGTCCACTGCTTCTATGCGCTTATGTAACCAATCAATGGCTTTAATTAAGACTCTTAGGTTACTTTGGCTCCCCGCAGACATCCTACTTGTTTACGAGGACTCGAGTCAACATGTAATTCAATTCAATTCAATTTATTTTAAAGCCCCCTAATCACAGATGTCCCAAAGGGCTCCCCAGGAACTAATGCAAAAAAAACTAAAAAGCACAGCAACAGAGACCTGTTATTATTAATACTGATATGTTAAAATGTCCATGTTTTTTTAAATTATGATTTATCAATATTATGATTGTCCAGTTGTAATTTAAGTGCACGACCCTGTATTGTGGTATTGTGGAATAAATGCATGGTTGATATTTACAAATAAGAGAATGATAGATAAGGTCTGAGGACAACAAAAAAAGGCGTAATTTGTGACAGCTGACGAGGTGTTGATTCACCCAAGAGCAGCTTTGCCCCCAACCACTCCGAATACTTTCAGGCATCTGTCAAAGTGTGTGCGCTGACATGTGTGGAGGTGTCAAGAAAAGGCAATGAGAGGATGCGCACACTATTGCATTTACAGTATAGTGAAGTGTGTATGTGTGTGTTTCCTCAGGGAGATTATCACTAATGCATAATACATGGCGCCATATTTCCAACTCTTAACGTGCTGAGTTGATGAAGAGGAGATCAGGTGGCGGGGAAAGTGATTACAGGGCATAAACATTGCAGCTGATATTGCTTTATTGTCACCAGCGGAAGAAATGGCAGCTAGATGACAGCCGCCGCAGACGAGTGCCAGCGTCAATGTTAATCAAGTGTGCTGATTGTCGGCAGCGGCGGCCGCAAATCAAAGCAAGTGTCGAGTCGGGAGGCAAAACGCTTCCAAATGTGCGACGATTAATTCACCTCTCGCACTTGTATCAGACTGCACTGAAATGATTAAGCTGTGCAAAAACATCACGACATGTTTAGTTTTTTAATCAAAAACCTCATATTTGGGTTCAGCTAAAACGAGATTAGTATATAGCACAAGGATGGGGAACATGTGGCCCTTGAGTGCATTTTAATTTGTATTCAGGCTACAAGAATCTAAATGGTTTTAGATGATAGAGCAAATATTTCTCTGTTATCGATAGCTGCTGCCGATTGGGGCTAATTTGGCCAAATTCTCTTGTAGAAGCTAGTCAAAGTTAGGGACGTTAATGATAACCAGACGTCACTATACAATATTGTGTGGAGTTTAGCGATTATAAAAATGAAAGCTCATGATAAAAACTCACAATATTGTAAAAAATGAATACATTAAATAATAATAATAATAATACAACGTTTATATTGGGGGAAGCACAATAAAGTGTTTTTGTACAAAATGAAGCACAATAATGTGTTTTTGTTCATAACAGCAGTGACAAAGAAATAGGCTTGGTCGGTCATTTTGTAATGTTGGCTCAGCGGCGCCAAGTATCATGGTCTATGTAGTATTTTATTTATTTTTTTACAGAGATGTTGAAAATTGCTGGTATGACTTATTCATGGGTTTGATAACTGCTGCCATATGTCCGGTTAGAACATAGTCATTTCCATGTGCAGTAACCAGACCCGTCCGTGTGGTTTCTGTAGACCAAAAAACACCAATACTGATAAAAGAGACATGAGCAATTGCATGTAAATGTCTCGTTAATGCTCGTCAATACAATGCTAATTAGCTGAGGTCATAATAATACATATTCAGTGGAACCTAGGAGTTTGAACGTCTCGGAACTCGTACAATTTGGACTTCAACCAAAACATCGGAGTAAAAAATGCCTCGGAGTTGGAACTAATTTGCGGAGTTCGAACACCCAAGCAAAAAAGATACCTTGAAAATGGGTAGTCGGGTGAAGACGAGCAAAGCTGAGCAATGCCGAATGCTCACGTTGCGGTAGTTGAGACGATGAACTGCTCATTTCCAGTCAGATCGTGAATACTACCGGAGGTGCTCCATACTCGCGAGTGCATTTTGATTCTTTCACAAATTTTCTTCAGTGCCAGTGGCAGCAAATAAAAACATACAGTGTTAAGAAACACAGTGGAATTAGGAAGGAGATTATCGCACAGTTGTAACTACCATGGCTACTTCTGTAAATACTGGCACGAGGACCCCCCTTAGCTGTTCAACAACGTGCTTGACGTTAAACAATGCACGCAAGGAGTAGTTAGTAGTCTAACATTATGCCCAATGTAAAATACACAAACTCAGCACTGAATTAAAACTAGCATTAACATAACATTTATCATCCACTGATACCATCACACCACAACAGGTAAGGTAAGGTATTTTTTATTGTTTAAATACTGTACTGTACTGTAAATGTAAAAAATATAAATTAAAATAGGAATTTTCTGTTTTTGGAGCTTGGGAACGGATTAATTGCATTTACATTATTTCCTATGGGAAAAAATGTTTCGGAGGTTGAACAATTCGGACTTTGAACACTGTACCACTGTAGTTCAAATTGTGCTGGTAACATTACGGTATGACTTAATGTACCGGTAGTTGGCCAAACATGCCTAATTAACATTAAACTGCACTAATAAAATACCCACCATAGTGTACTGGAAATGTACAAAAGGAAAACAATCTGGCCTTTTTAACAGTCGTGCTGCTTTTAATATCGTGATATGATGATGACGATCTCGTGGAAATTTTAATATCACGACATTGCAATATTGCTGTTATTACATCCCTAGTCAAAGTACGAGCCCGAGGATTTGGCTGAAATATCTGCTTCAAACCAAAATGGCCGACTCAGACATAGTTCCTTGAGACTTTTCCATGCATTTCATTTTATTCAATGACACTTGGGCATCATTTTTGCAACCACTTAAATACATTACATGTCCACCAGGATTACAACCCGTAGTTGACTTTTTGTCCCAAGAGCCAAGTTTTTGGGATCCCCTGGATCTTTTGGAATATTTACCCTTGAAACCCGTTTAAGTTTTTAGCATGACATTTCAAAGGCATGTCTATCGTGTGTAAGACCCTAAAAATTCTAAAGTGCCAATGCCCGAAAGGACAAAAGAATTCGACCATTTTAGTTTAAAGTTGCCGTTTTTTGGCAATAGCATTCTAGCTATGGAAAACAAAACTCAGATTCACAAGATCAGATCTTGTTATTCATTAGAAATGTTAATGTGTCCGATTTATCAGCATTAGAATCCAGCACTCTTCAGTTCTTGTCAAGTGTTTTTTATTCCAGTGGTAATTACATTCACACTTGACACAAAATAATGTTTGTAGCATTTTAATTAGACCTCAAAGGGGTTGTCTTTTTTTATTTTATTTTATGTCTGGTTATGCTGACGTAATGCTTTCTGTTTATCTCCCAAATTTTAACCAGAGCACAATCCCAGCCTGTACATTATCCCAGAATCTCATTTTTAATCTTTGCTTGAGAAATAAATAAAGTTCAAAGCTCGCATATCAGTGGCTCCTCTGCGTCTGGGGGCTTGCCCGCATGCTTTTGCCCGTGTCGGAATTTTCATTTTCACGCGTTCCCCCAGCTGCCGGCCTTGCCGAGTGCACAGATGGCGGCGGGGTCGAAGTATTTTAATTCATTTTCAAAAGAAGTCGTACTGGCTATATTAAAAGGAGTCCCCCCAAACATACAGTACGTATGAGGACAAAGCTTCCTTTCACTCTATTACACGGGAATAGATGCATGGCACACCCCACATCACAGTGGTTGGCTGTTCTCATTTAACTTCATCGGAGTGACAGGCATTCTCCAGAAGGAGAATGTTTGTAATTAATGATCAGCCCACATATGAAGGGAAAACCGAGTGCCACTTGTGCCAATCCATCTGTCTTGCTGTAATGGCTGCACCTGGCCGAGTTTGCACCGTTCGGAATGTTCTCGGAGCGAGCTTGGCACGCTGAGGGGGGATTAAAAAGCAATATCAAGCCCCCGTGTGTCTTGCTGCTGCGCTGTTTACTCATCATGCCCAATTATCTATTTGAGTATTTAAACAACTCCTTCGAATTTATGATCGGGTCATGTGGTTTTCTGAAGCTAATATTTAAGAAGTTAATTTGCAGACAGAGAGTGCAGAGAGTGTCAAATGTCATTATTACTTAATAGCTCAGAGCGACATCTCTTATCGCGTTCGACCTTTTTTTCTTCTTTTGCGGCCCCCGTGGGTTCTCTTGTGTCTGCAGGCTTTTCACAGATACACATTGGTCGCCCAATTTTCACATCTTATTTAACATCACTCACGGCCCGGCAAGGCTTGACAAAGCTGAACTCGGGCGTTCAGTCCAGTAGTGTCTGATATTCTTTGCCTGTGATCACCATCAAGGTCTGCAGGGATGAGTACTAGAAGACTGTCTTATGTTCAGAAGAACGTGTGAAGAAATATGGGAACAGATCGACTAGGTTTAGAACTAGAGGATAGTGGTGTATCATAATTTTTTGGGCACGTCAGTCTCTATTCAAGTATTAAAGACTGTGGTAGGATAAGGCTGCGAGTATATTCTGGATTGTAATCTAGATCACTAGTTCTCAACCCCGGTCCTTGAGGTTGAGGTTGTTTTCCATGTCTCCCCAGCCAACACAGCTGAGGATTGTTATCAGCCTCCATGCAGAGCTGGCTCATTAGCTGATCGTTCGAAACACCTGTGTTGCTTGTGGGAGACATGGAAAACAGGCTGGATAGGGGTACTCGAGGATCACAGTTGAGAACCACTGCTCTAGATCAATGGAAATAGGTGACGGGATCTGGCAAAGCCCAAGTGATCTGCAGCAGTACAAAGAGGCAACCAAATCGAACCTTCTGAGACAACAGAATCCATAATTGTGGCAATAATGGAAATGACTAAAGGAACAGTTGTCATGACAACTCAATCCACAACAACTTCGGGTACTACAATGAACTGAACTGACACCTGCAGTGACAACATTCTCTGAAGCAACAGCAGTAACCACAACAACAGATTCTACCACAAACAAAACAACAGCTGCAGTGATGAAAATGATAGCCAAAAGAAGAGAATTTTGATCAACTGAGGCAATTACTGTCCAATCAGCTAAGGCAACAACACCTTCTAGACCATACATCTCAAACTCTGGTCTTGTGAGACACCAACAGCGGAGATGACACCACCTTTGGTAACTTGGACTGTCACAGCTTTACCCCAAAATCCAGAACCGCTGAGAATCTTGGAAATGACGCCTGAGGATGGGTATCTTGTTCCTGTTTTTTTCTTCTTTGACAGAACAATATGGTGTGATGGCAAATGAGAGACAGATGCAGTGACAAACGATAACATCTGCTGAAGAAGAAACGGCTCTTGAACATTCTGCGCTCTGGCACTGTCTGTCTGTCAGATACAACCCCCCCCCCCCCCCGCGCTACTGTGCTCCAAAGTCACTTGGAAACATTGAAAAACAAGTATGTCCAACTGTTTTAGTAGGCTACTTTTTGACCCATTAACAATAGCTTGGCCTTAGATATCTTTTCTTTCAAATTCAATACACACATTTTACACAGTTTCACCAAAACATAAAAGTGATACTTTGATTTCCAAGTTACATGTTCATGATCATACTTGTAAATCAAATGAATCCGTTCCAGAAATATCATTTGTTTAAAGGCTTATAAACTACATCAGGGGAGCTCAATCAATGCTAATTTTGTTAGCCGGTTCGTTATGTTTTAGTATTAAGCTAGCCAATTTTCTTAAGAAAAAGTTTTTGTAATAGGCTAAACACACAATATGTTATTTGAAAATGACTGCCCTCTTGTAGATTATGCGCACAATGCACGCATTTCATAGAGGTCATTCCATCAGTACTGATGGACTGTCTGTTTTTTGTAAATTGAAGAAAAACACAACGATGCAGAGGCCTCAAAAACTCAAAGTATCACATGTGATACATTTGGTATTATAGGATAAATTAACCTAAAAAAATACAAGACGTTTATTGCGTTTATTATATTACATTTTTGCAAATCGTTTATATAATATGTAATTTGACATCCTCAAAGTTTTGTACCCAATCTGGCACCTTGACTGACTGGTGCAAACTTCCCGCCACAGTCCGTGTGATCCCAGGCCATCTGTAGCCTCTGTCAAAGCCTCACTAATTCCTCGCAGCTCAGATGGAAGGCTGCAAGCTCTCCGCGGTTCTCTTCCTGTATCACTTATTCCTCTCGTTCTGTCCTCACCAACGTCTGCTTCACACCTTCCTTCACCCGACACTCTCCTTTTTCAGCTCCCCGGCCATTTTTGTTTCTTTATGTACCGCAGTAATAACAGCTGTCCTTATTCCACACCGGCAAGCAGGTGAAATTGTCTTGAATTGAGAAATTGAGGCCTTTCTTGTCAAGAGCTAAATTGACCAACGTCTCTTGTTCCTTTCGCTCAGCGCTGTCACTTTTGGTTTGCAAATAAGCAAATTCTCTCTTTCCTCTAGGAAAAAGAAAAATGTGCAAACCCAGATGGCCTGACATAAATAAACCAGTAGGAGTTAGCATTGGTTGTTGAGCCAGCAACATAGGATTTGGTGCGCTATGTCCTGTGAGCTTTCCTGTCAGCAGTCTGTGTCACTGCCAAAACTGGGAGTTTTGAAGCTGTGTCAATGCAAGAACCATATTGATTTTTCATCTTATCTGACACAAAATGGTCAAAGGTGGAAGTGGAAATCTTCCAGTCACAGTCGATGAATCAGGAAATCTTAAAACTGTCCAAATCTTCAGAATGTGAGTTTCAAAGGTATATATTTTTCAATTTCTTTGATCTTTGTTCAAAGTATCTAACACATGTGAAATCAGCTCATTTTTCTTTTTGGCACTCTCTCCTTTTTAGTTTGCTCGTGAAATATTCTGATGGTTGACCATTTGGAGTCAATACACTTCTTTTTTTTGTACTCGTAACTGGCCGGTCAAATGTAAACTCTGCGCTGCACGCTGTACACACTGAATCTTTTCCTTTTATAATTCCCCGTAGCACTGACCACTTTAAACCTCCCCAACTCCCTCTTGTCAATATAGAAAAGACAAGGCGAGGAATGGACTCCACAGCCTTTCTTTGCCTTGTCAAAAGTTTCCATGTTGGGCTGCAGGTTCCACACGGCATAACTAAGACCCTTGGAAAGGGCTTATCTGCTTAAAACAGGAGGGCGATGGAGGGGAAAAAATGCTCTTCCGTATCTTCCATCTTTTTCCTGAGTTTTTTCGAAGAGCTTTGCTTTCTCCCGTGAGAGTCTCCTTTCTGTCGTCTCACTGCTTTAATCCACTTACGCTTCTTAAGCCTACCTCCACTTGACTTGATTGGCCACCTTTCCAAATTTACTCCCGATCAATAAGCTTGTGGAGTGGAGAACTTTCTTCTATTGGGTTCTTCTTGTTTTCTATTCGCCATTTTAGACCTGGTACACACATGAGGATTCTTCAGTTCTTTTAAAGGATTGATTATCTGTTACTTTCCTCACACATGAAAATGAAAAATCACGTATTTAACAGTTTTGGTAGTACTATGTTGTGTAGTGTTTGACAGTACATGCCGCCAACGCGGTAAGAAGGCCAACTTAAAAATAGAACTTACCTTACCAAAATCCTTTTATTTTGAAGTTGTTCCCTTCAGCAGCATGTTGCGGTAAAACGGATGGCTTGAGTTGTCTTTTTGGTGTTTAGGACATGTAATTGACGTTACAAACTGTTGCTACCAACGTCAACAACACAACTTAATAAAGACTTAATTACGCTGACATTGTAATTATTGTACGCTGCCTGTGGCTCCAGTGTTTAGGAGCTAGCAGCGGCCCTTATAGACTGGCGAGAGCTGTCAGATTGCTTTCCTTAATTTAATAGACCTAAGCTGCAACTCAGGGGCAGCAGAAGGGGCAGCAGATACAATGAAAACATAATTGGCCCCAGAATTGAACCCTGTGGAACACCCTACGTTCCATTATACATGTTCATATTGCACATATTCGTCTGACCACTTTCTTTATTTGCTAGACAGTTTGAAGGGATTACATTGATAGGCCTAAATGACTCTGCACACTTTGCTGCTGACATCTTGACATCAAGTGTTATATTACGTATCAAGTATTTTGATTGTAATATTGCTGCCATCAATCACATTTGTTAAACATTAGACCCTCTCACCAAGCCTAGCATGCTGCCGGTGGTCTTACTGAAAGCCCAGGTGCTTGCGGTTCCTCTTGAAATCCGACATAAGTCCCCGCTGCCGACCTCCCTCGAGTCCAATTTTCCCCGGTGCTGAGCTTCAAGGCAGTGGGCTGAGCTCTGTGTTTAGGTACATTACAGTGCTAGCAGCGGGTGTGTGTCCAACCTGAATGGTAATGAGCGAAGACCCAACTCCCCGACGTAACCCCCCCCCCCCCACATTCCTTTTCCTCTGCTGAAAATAGATTTGTTTGCACGCGGTGAACAGATATTGTAATCACACTCTCCCCCGCCTTCGGGCCCCCGGGGAATCGGTACGTGCGCGGCAAAAATGCAAATGAATGCCGTGCCATAATATTACCTACGTACGAAGAACAGGAAGCCACGTCCACTGCTTTCCTTGCACAAGAGTGAGCAGTTTGTGCAACTCATGTCACGATGATGTCACTAGGATGCCTGGCCAACATACAATGATGATGCAAGATTTAAGGAAACATTTGGTCATGTCATACTTTATGTAGGGCTGCAAATAATGATTATTTTAATAATCAATTAATTTGTCGATTATATTGTTGATTAATCAATGAATCTTATTTTATTTTATTTTTTTAAATTTCCATTCTTTATTCAAAAACTGAACTTTTTTTTCAAATTGACTTAAATAAAATAATAATATTTTTTTTATAATTCTTTTACTGGTTTGGTCGGTAACATGTCACAACATTGCCTAAAATTTTCGGCATTGATCTTGTCTTATTTTGATTCAACACAGTGGTAATCAATCTGCTTTCATTGTGGAGTAAATAAATCTGAAAATATTTACTGAGGATTTGGATTATCGATTAGTAATCGTTTCACCTTTCAATTTTATGACATGAACCTATGTATATCAAGAGACAAGCTTTAACATACAGTATACTTGCTAAAATACATTTCATATTTTTGTTGATTAAAAAAAATGTAGTCTAGCAAAATTGCAACAAGTGCCGTGCAATGTGAAGTGTGGGACTATTTTGTGTATTTGTGTGTGTGTGTGTGTGTACATTTACTAAAGCAAGAAAGAGGCCTTTTTGTGGAATAAATGAGCTTCCCCTTCAAATCACTCGACAAATATTAATGAATATTAATGCAAGTTGTGCAAACTTTGTATCTCGGGGGACGCCATGGAAGACGTTTCATGTCCTCTCTATTAATAAATGATACACCACCCGTGTTGAAAGAGGCTATTCTTAACAAGCAGTGTGCGCAATAGTGGGACACCATCATTTTTCACATAGAACTTTTCTGCACATGCAACTTGCTGACATTTATTTTCTCTCTTTCCCTCTCTCTCTCTCTGCCGCCTTGCAGATGTGACCGACTATTCCGCACGAGGTAAGAGGCATTTCATTTTTCATAGTACTCAGGAGTGCATGTGTGTCATGCGTCTTTGGGAGGCATTGCATAAATATGGAAGAAGCCTCAGATGCGCTTGAGCTGCTCGGAGTGCCGTCAACATTCCAACGTGTTTTTCAATTGTATTCAAATGAGCCCAGATTGTTGAGACAAAAAACATTCAGGGGCAAATTGAACTTTCTTTTTTTTTTTTATCAAACAAACCAAATTTGGGGTTATTATTTTTTTTGCTTTGGCATTTTTGACAAGCTATAACAATGCGTTGTTTCCTAAATATAATAACGTTATCGTAAAACTACGTCTTGTAAATATTAAGAACATATTTAAAATGAAACCCGCTAAAATTACAAATGTATTCCTGTAGCTTATGTATTCATTAGAAAAAAAATCATGCAATTAGTTTTTGTCTTATTTTTACTTCTCCTGATTTTTTTTCCATTGCTTTGCTAACATTACAATATTGCACTTTTTAATGGATTATTTCAAAACTATGAATAATGTCTAGGGCTGCAAGTGCAACTAACGATTATTTCATGAGTCAATTAATTTGTCAATTACTTTTTCGACGAATCAATAAAAATTAATCGCACAAAAAAAAAAAAGATTTCAAAACAAATATATTTACTCTTGAGAAGCTGAAATTATGAGCATTTGGACAATGTTAAAATATATGTATTTTTAAATAAAACAATTAATCTATTATCAAAAATAATTAGCAATTAAATTGATAATAGATTAAAAAAAATATATTAATGTTTTGCATTTCTGCTTTAATAAAGAAAATAGATTTTTTTGTTATTTTCTTTTCCTTTATAAGTTAGGTGGACAAATCAATTCTAAAAGACATGAAACAAAAAAAATGTAACCAAAAAGTTTTGCGGTGGAACATCATCGCTGCAGGAGGTGAAGTGATGGAGGATGAGTGCAAGCGACTGTCATTGACTCGCGCGTACAGCATGGCCCCGGGCCAGACCAGACCAGACCAGGCCGGGCCAGGACAGGACAGCAGGACCTCTCAGGGCCGCCCCAAGCCTCAGCGCATCTGTTCAAGAGAGCGCGGGGGGTGGCCAATCAATCATCTCGGCCCCAGTTTGGAAAAAGTGCAGTGAACAAATGAGGAATGTGGCATACCTTGACGTTGCCCGTTTCTTCTGGATCTTATTTAACGGGACTTTTCTTTTTTCGGGGCGGTCCGAGCTGGTCGTGTAATTGAAAAAGCGGCGGCGGCGGCCGTTTGGGCTCGACTTGACTGACTTGACTGCTCGGGAAAAGAGAAAACCCCTGGCTGGCTGAGAATAATAAGTGCCCATGGGAGGCCGCCAGATGGACGTTTACTGTGAGCCTAGCGGGAGAGGGAGCGATCTGTCAAACATCACACTGGGCGCTAGCGTGCGTGCGTGCGTGCGTGCGTGTGTGTGTGTGTGTGTGTGTGTGTGTGTGTGTGTGTGTGTGTGTGTGTGTGTGTGTGTGTGTGTGTGTGTGTGTGTGTGTGTGTGTGTGTGTGTGTGTGTGTGTGTGTGTGTGTGTGTGTGTGTGTGTGCGTGTGTGAGAGTTTGTGTGTGTGTGAAGCACTGCACGTTCACGTCCACTGTGTCCATTAAGAGACTTGAAACATACGACGATCAGCTGATAGATACTTGCAAGGTCAACAATCCTCGGTGTATTCAAACGAACACTAACGAGGCCGACCTCTGCCAAGGCCAAACACGTTTGTCTTGACAGAAAGATTCCTTGTTTGGGAATGTTCTAAATTGAAAAATCAGGATTTGCGGGGCATTTTCAATTCCACTCCAATTCAACAGGTGGCGGTAACGCTCACACCAATACTTTTTTCCACTAATCCCGATGCTAATAGGTGTAAGACCTTCACTGAGAAATCAGGATTTACAAAGCTATTTCACTCCAGTCCTGTAGGTGGCGTTAAAAAATGAGTCTTTCGGATGTTGGCGTTCTTATTACACTGTTTCTGGCAGCTCAATAGTCGGACGGAACCTGAGCCAGCACAAGCGAGCGGCCTCTGGTTTACACTGCTAAGCAACTAACATTATAGGGTTTGAAGTCTAAAAGTAGAGACTGCGCTTTGTAATGCTCAGGAGTGGAAACATGGGAGATAATTTATTCCGCTTTTTTTTATTCGTCTGTGAGCCTTTCAAGTCTCCATCTGGGCCCTGGAAAAATGCAGAAACATATCCATTATAATCTTATGGCTGTGTTTATTAGCATTGCTAATGCTTGTTGTCTTTTAGTTGGGGTTGAGTGAATGTGTCCAGGCTGGTCCAATGTGACCGTATGGCTTGTCACTTGAGTGGTGACTTCAAATACACACCTTTGATAATTGCACAACACAAAGCTATAATCCACCCGGTCTGGTCTGCAACACTCAGGCAACATCTGTGCAATGCATCCTGTCGAAAGTCAAGCCTTTAACTGTCACAGACAGTAAAAAAAATTTGAGCGTGACTGCGAAATCTTTCACCTAAGTGAAGCCCGCACTAATAAAAAGTGGTGAAACTCTCATTTTAATACAGTATTGTGATTTTATTTTGAAGGCCAAATATTTTGACAGGATGTTACCATGCATGTTACCCCAACTTGCCCGAGTGTTGCTAAGCAGAGCAGGAAGCGTCAATAAAGGTGTAAGTGATGTTAAAAAATAATTTAGTCATTTTGTGTCTACACCTGCTGTTATTTTCTATAAAATGTATTTATTTTGTCTTATATGGGAAATATTGTTCTGGTTTTGGTACGATTTGGTTTCAATCAGAACGAGTCTCGTAAAAAGATTAATCACAAAAACCAAGGTTTGACTTTAGCGGCTTTAGGGTCATTTACTTTGTCAGATATTCTCAGAAAAAGTACACATTGTACATTTATGGACACAATAATAAGGCTGATAATATCCTGGATTTATACAGTGCCTTTCAAGGGACCCAATGACGCTTAGCAATAACTCAAGGATATATTTAAAATGTTATGTGACAATTGCACATCACTCGGGTGCTACCTTCAAGCCACTTTGTCATGCAATATTGTTTTACATGTAGTGGCTGGCATTACAATTGCTGTCCACTCAGAAAAGAGTACATAAGTACTTGT